>NC_069506.1:342449091-342539091 GCF_027579735.1 Bombina bombina
TGGCGTCTGAGTCGGATTGGAGCTCTCTGCCCTTTACCAATCCAGCCACAGGCCCATCCATCTGGCCCATCAAGACTCATTCTCATTTCATCAGTCCATAAAACCTTAGAAAAATCAGTCTTGAGATATTTCTTGGCCCAGTCTTGACGTTTCAGCTTGTGTGTCTTGTTCAGTAGTGGTCGTCTTTCAGCCTTTCTTACCTTGGCCATGTCTCTGAGTATTGCACACCTTGTGCTTTTGGGCACTCCAGTGATGTTGCAGCTCTGAAATATGGCCAAACTGGTGGCAGGTGGCATCTTGGCAGCTGCACGCTTGACTTTTCTCAGTTCATGGGCAGTTATTTTGCGCCTTGGTTTTTCCACACGCTTCTTGCGACCCTGTTGACTATTTTGAATGAAACGCTTGATTGTTCGATGATCACGCTTCAGAAGCTTTGCAATTTTAAGAGTGCTGCATCCCTCTGCAATATCTCACTATTTTTTACTTTTCTGAGCCTGTCAAGTCCTTCTTTTGACCCATTTTGCCAAAGGAAAGGAAGTTGCCTAATAATTATGCACACCTGATATAGGGTGTTGATGTCATTAGACCACACCCCTTCTCATTACAGAGATGCACATCACCTAATATGCTTAATTGGTAGTAGGCTTTCGAGCCTATACAGCTTGGAGTAAGACAACATGCATAAAGAGGATGATGTGGTCAAAATACTCAGTTGCCTAATAATTCTGCACTCCCTGTATATATAATCATGTCTATATTTATACCTATATATAATCATGTCTATATTTATACCTATATATAATCATGTATATATCTATACCTATATATAATCATGTCTATATCTATACCTATATATAATCATGTCTATATTTATACCTATATATAATCATGTCTATATTTATACCTATATATAATCATGTCTATATTTATACCTATATATAATCATGTATATATTTATACCTATATATAATCATGTATATATTTATACCTATATATAATCATGTATATATTTATACCTATATATAATCATGTATATATTTATACCTATATATAATCATGTCTATATTTATACCTATATATAATCATGTATATATCTATACCTATATATAATCATGTATATATCTATACCTATATATAATCATGTATATATCTATACCTATATATAATCATGTATATATTTATACCTATATATAATCATGTCTATATTTATACCTATATATAATCATGTCTATATTTATACCTATATATAATCATGTCTATATTTATACCTATATATAATCATGTCTATATTTATACCTATATATAATCATGTATATATCTATACCTATATATAATCATGTCTATATCTATACCTATATATAATCATGTCTATATCTATACCTATATATAATCATGTATATATCTATACCTATATATAATCATGTATATATTTATACCTATATATAATCATGTCTATATCTATACCTATATATAATCATGTATATATTTATACCTATATATAATCATGTATATATCTATACCTATATATAATCATGTATATATTTATACCTATATATAATCATGTATATATTTATACCTATATATAATCATGTATATATTTATAACTATATATAATCATGTATATATTTATACCTATATATAATCATGTATATATTTATACCTATATATAATCATGTATATATTTAAACCTATATATAATCATGTATATATATTTATACCTATATATAATCATGTATATATATATTTATACCTATATATAATCATGTCTATATTTATACCTATATATAATCATGTCTATATTTATACCTATATATAATCATGTAGATATTTATACCTATATATAATCATGTACATATTTATACCTATATATAATCATGTACATATTTATACCTATATATAATCATGTCTATATTTATACCTATATATAATCATGTCTATATTTATACCTATATATAATCATGTCTATATTTATACCTATATATAATCATGTCTATATTTATCTATATATAATCATGTCTATATTTATACCTATATATAATCATGTATATATTTATACCTATATATAATCATGTATATATTTATACCTATATATAATCATGTCTATATTTATACCTATATATATAATAATTGTGCTATATGTAGAAATCTGTATTTATGAATAAATAGAACATTGGAATGTGAGATATTTATATTTTCATGTCGGGTTAGTGCACGTTAGAATTAGCGATCAGGTTTGTGCTTAAGTAGCGTGTTTTTTTCCCACTTTTTTTGCTCCATTGACTTCTATTGGGGAATAGGTTATCGAATGCGCAACATTCTAAGTTCAGGTTAGTGCGCAAATTAAAACGGTTTACTTTCAACTTGTAATACAAGCACAACGTGACGCGCACAAAAAGGTTACTTATAGCACAACTAACGCTCGAGCGCTTGTAATCTGGCCCAAAATAAAAAAAGTGTAATGTATTTTCATTATTTATTTATTTGCCGGCACTTCCTGTAAGTTAAAGGGACACTGAACCCAAATGTTTTCTTTTGTGATTCAGATGGAGCATGACATTTTAAGCAACTTTCTTATTTACTCCTAGTATCAAATGTTCTTTATTCCCTTGGTATCTTTATTTGAAATGCAAGAACGTAAGTTTAGATGCCGGCCCATTTTTGGTGAACAACCTAGGTTGTCCTTGCTGATTGGTGGATAAATTCATCCACCAATCAAAAACTGCTGTCCAGAGTTCTGATCCAAGAAAAAAGCTTAGATGCCTTCTTTTTCATATAAAGATAGCAAGAGAACGAAGAAAAATTGATAATAGGAGTAAATTAGAAAGTTGCTTAAAATTGCATGCTCTATCTGAATTACAAAAGAAATTTTTTGGGTTTAGTGTCCCTTTAAGTGTAAAAATTGTATTCCCCTCAGAAAGTTTGGAGTATATCATGCAGGGCCAGAACTTGACCATGCAACATCCTGCACAGTGATTGCCTAATCAATGGAAGAGCTCATACACCTGTCCCTAACTGGCTACAGCAAATAAAAGATAACCAGTAGTCAAGAGGCTTATTTATGGGACACTATACTCAGGAAAGCAGCTGATAAGGGTTCATTGTAGTCAAAGTTGCTGCAGGAACACTGTCTCATATGAGCTGGTCTCTCCCCCACACCCCCCCCCCCCACACCCCCATTGGTAGGATGCATTCTGTTTCATGTTTGTAACATAATTCTATAGCCAATACTACAGTAGACTTTTCAGTATAGGCAGAGGTTTTCAAAAATCAAAAGCAGATATTCCAAATGACAAAAAAAGTTAATGGGGCTATTATAAACAAAAATACCCTTCAGCAGGTAAATGGATCATTTTGGAACAAATTAAAGTGGGGAATATTTTACAGTACAATGTAAAAGGGTATATTAAAGGGACATGACACCCACATTTTTTCTTTCATGATTTAGAAAGAGAATGCAATTTTAAACATCTTTCTAATTTACTTATATTATCTAATTTGTTTTATTCTCTTGATATTCTTTGCTGAAAAGCATATCTAGATATGCTCAGCAGCTGCTGATCGGTTACTGCACATAGAAGCCTTGTGTGATTGGCTCACCATGTGCATTGCTTTTTCTTCAACTAAGAATATCTAAAAAATGAAGCAAAATAAATAACATAATTTATGCTTACCTGATAAATGTATTTCTCTTGTACAGGGAGTGCAGAATTATTAGGCAAATGAGTATTTTGACCACATCATCCTCTTTATGCATGTTGTCTTACTCCAAGCTGTATAGGCTCGAAAGCCTACTACCAATTAAGCATATTAGGTGATGTGCATCTCTGTAATGAGAAGGGGTGTGGTCTAATGACATCAACACCCTATATCAGGTGTGCATAATTATTAGGCAACTTCCTTTCCTTTGGCAAAATGGGTCAAAAGAAGGACTTGATAGGCTCAGAAAAGTAAAAAATAGTGAGATATCTTGCAGAGGGATGCAGCACTCTTAAAATTGCAAAGCTTCTGAAGCGTGATCATCGAACAATCAAGCGTTTCATTCAAAATAGTCAACAGGGTCGCAAGAAGCGTGTGGAAAAACCAAGGCGCAAAATAACTGCCCATGAACTGAGAAAAGTCAAGCGTGCAGCTGCCAAGATGCCACTTGCCACCAGTTTGGCCATATTTCAGAGCTGCAACATCACTGGAGTGCCCAAAAGTACAAGGTGTGCAATACTCAGAGACATGGCCAAGGTAAGAAAGGCTGAAAGACGACCACCACTGAACAAGACACACAAGCTGAAACGTCAAGACTGGGCCAAGAAATATCTCAAGACTGATTTTTCTAAGGTTTTATGGACTGATGAAATGAGAGTGAGTCTTGATGGGCCAGATAGATGGGCCCGTGGCTGGATTGGTAAAGGGCAGAGAGCTCCAGTCCGACTCAGACGCCAGCAAGGTGGAGGTGGAGTACTGGTTTGGGCTGGTATCATCAAAGATGAGCTTGTGGTGCCTTTTCGGGTTGAGGATGGAGTCAAGCTCAACTCCCAGTCCTACTGCCAGTTTCTGGAAGACACCTTCTTCAAGCAGTGGTATAGGAAGAAGTCTGCATCCTTCAAGAAAAACATAATTTTCATGCAGGACAATGCTCCATCACACGCGTCCAAGTACTCCACAGCGTGGCTGGCAAGAAAGGGTATAAAAGAAGAAAATCTAATGACATGGCCTCCTTGTTCACCTGATCTGAACCCCATTGAGAACCTGTGGTCCATCATCAAATGTGAGATTTACAAGGAGGGAAAACAGTACACCTCTCTGAACAGTGTCTGGGAGGCTGTGGTTGCTGCTGCACGCAATGTTGATGGTGAACAGATCAAAACACTGACAGAATCCATGGATGGCAGGCTTTTGAGTGTCCTTGCAAAGAAAGGTGGCTATATTGGTCACTGATTTGTTTTTGTTTTGTTTTTGAATGTCAGAAATGTATATTTGTGAATGTTGAGATGTTATATTGGTTTCACTGGTAAAAATAAATAATTGAAATGGGTATACATTTGTTTTTTGTTAGGTTGCCTAATAATTATGCACAGTAATAGTCACCTGCACACACAGATATCCCCCTAAAATAGCTATAACTAAAAACAAACTAAAAACTACTTCCAAAACTATTCAGCTTTGATATTAATGAGTTTTTTGGGTTCATTGAGAACATGGTTGTTGTTCAATAATAAAATTAATCCTCAAAAATACAACTTGCCTAATAATTCTGCACTCCCTGTAGTGTATCCAGTCCACGGATCATCCATTACTTGTGGGATATTCTCCTTCCCAACAGGAAGTTGCAAGAGGATCACCCACAGCAGAGCTGCTATATAGCTCCTCCCCTAACTGCCATATCCAGTCATTCGACCGAAACAAGCCGAGAAAGGAGAAACCATAGGGTGCAGTGGTGACTGAAGTTTAATTAAAATTTAGAAATGCCTTAAAAGGACACGGCGGGCCGTGGACTGGATACACCACAAGAGAAAACATAATTTATGCTTACCTGATAAATTTATTTCTCTTGTAGTGTAGTCAGTCCACAGATCATCCATTACTTGTGGGATACCAATACCAAAGCTTAAGTACACGGATAATGGGAGGGACAAGGCAGGAACTTAAACGGAAGGAACCACTGCCTGTAGAACCTTTCTCCCAAAAACAGCCTCCGAAGAAGCAAAAGTATCAAATTTGTAAAATTTTGAAAAGGTATGAAGCGAAGACCAAGTCGCAGCCTTGCAAATCTGTTCAACAGAGGCCTCATTTTTAAAGGCCCAGGTGGAAGCCACAGCTCTAATAGAATGAGCTGTAATTCTTTCAGGGGGCTGCTGTCCAGCAGTCTCATATGCTAAACGGATTATACTCCGAAGCCAAAAAGAAAGAGAGGTTGCCGAGGCCTTTTGACCTCTCCTCTGTCCAGAGTAAATAACAAACAGGTGAGATGTTTGGCGAAAATCTTTAGTAGCCTGCAAGTAAAACTTCAATGCACGGACTACGTCTAGATTATGCAAAAGACGTTCCTTCTTTGAAGAAGGATTAGGGCATAATGATGGAACAACAATCTCTTGATTGATATTCTTGTAAGAAACCACCTTAGGTAAAAACCCAGGTTTTGTACGCAGAACTACTTTATCTGAATGAAAGATCAGATAAGGAGAATCACAATGTAAGGCAGATAACTCCGAGACTCTTCGAGCCGAGGAAATAGCCATCAGAAAAAGAACTTTCCATGATAGAAGTTTGATATCAATAGAATGAAGGGGTTCAAACGGAACCCCTTGAAGAACTTTAAGAACCAAGTTTAAGCTCTATGGGGGAGCAACAGGTTTAAACACAGGCTTAATTCTAACTAAAGCCTGACAAAATGCCTGAACGTCTGGAACTTCTGCCAGACGCTTGTGTAAAAGAATAGACAGAGCAAAAATCTGTCCCTTTAAAGAACTAGCTGATAGTCCTCTGTCCAAACCCTCTTGGAGGAAGGACAATATCCTAGGAATCCTAACCCTACTCCATGAGTAATTCTTGGATTCACACCAATGAAGATATTTACGCCAAATCTTGTGGTAAATTTTCCTGGTGACAGGCTTTCGTGCCTGTATTAAGGTATCAATTACTGACTCGGAGAAGCCACGCTTTGATAGGATCAAGCGTTCAATCTCCATGCAGTCAGTCTCAGAGAAAGTAGATTCGGATGATTGAAAGGACCTTGTATTAGAAGGTCTTGTCTCAGAGGCAGAGTCCATGGTGGAAAGGATGACATGTCCACTAGGTCTGCATACCAGGTCCTGCGTGGCCACGCAGGCGCTATCAATATCACCGATGCTCTCTCCTGTTTGATTTTGGCAATCAGACGAGGGAGCAGAGGAAACGGTGGAAAAACATAGGCCAGGTTGAAGAACCAAGGCGCTGCTAGAGCATCTATCAGTGCCGCTTCTGGGTCCCTGGACCTGGATCCGTAACAAGGAAGCTTGGCATTCTGGCGAGACGCCATGAGATCCAGTTCTGGTTTGCCCCAACGGAGAACCAATTGAGCAAACACCTCCGGATGGAGTTCCCACTCCCCCGGATGAAAAGTCTGACGACTTAGAAAATCCGCCTCCCAGTTCTCTACCCCTGGGATATGGATCGCTGATAGGTGGCAAGAGTGAGTCTCTGCCCAGCGAATTATCTTGGAGACTTCTGACATCACTAGGGAACTCCTGGTCCCCCCTTGATGGATGATGTAAGCTACAGTCGTGATGTTGTCCGACTGAAATCTGATGAACCTCAGTGTTGCTAACTGAGGCCAAGCTAGAAGAGCATTGAATATTGCTCTTAACTCCAGAATATGTATTGGGAGGAGTTTCTCCTCCTGAGTCCATGAACCCTGAGCCTTCAGGGAGTTCCAGACTGCACCCCAACCTAGTAGGCTGGCGTCTGTTGTTACAATGGTCCAATCTGGCCTGCGAAAGGTCATACCTTTAGATCCAAAATTGGTCTGAAGATTCCCTCTTTTTTGGGAACCACAAACAGATTTGAATAAAACCCCTGTCCTTGTTACGTCCGCGGAACTGGATGAA
Organism: Bombina bombina; assembly: GCF_027579735.1. Taxonomy (NCBI): domain Eukaryota; kingdom Metazoa; phylum Chordata; class Amphibia; order Anura; family Bombinatoridae; genus Bombina; species Bombina bombina. The sequence continues at coordinate 342,456,669 of NC_069506.1, forward strand.
TCACTCCCATTACAAGGAGGTCTTGCACGCAGCTTAGGAATGCCTCTTTCTTTATCTGGTTTGCAGATAATCTTGAAAGGTGAAATCTCCCTTGTGGGGGAGAAGCTTTGAAGTCCAGAAGATATCCCTGAGATATGATCTCCAACGTCCAGGGATCCTGAACATCTCTTGCCCACGCCTGGGCGAAGAGAGAGAGTCTGCCCCTACTAGATCCGTTGTCGGATAGGGGGCCGCTCCTTCATGCTGTCTTGGAGGCAGCAGCAGGCTTTCTGGCCTGCTTGCCCTTGTTCCAGGACTGGGTAGTGTTTGTACAGACTAGCAATGAGACTAGCAAGCTTGGAAAACACTTTAAACCAAGTTAACAAGCAATATAAAAAATGTTACTGTGCCTTTAAGAGAAACAAATTTTGGCAAAATTTGAAATAACAGTGAAAAAAGGCAGTTACACTAACAAAATTTTTACAGTGTATGTAACAAGTTAGCAGAGCATTGCACCCACTTGCAAATGGATGATTAACCCCTTAATACAAAAAACAGATTAACAAAACGAAAAATATGTTTTTTAAACAGTCATAACAACTGCCACAGCTCCTACTTTTGAAGCCTTTTGAGCCCTTCAGAGATGTCCTATAGCATGCAGGGGACTGCTGAGGGAAGCTGAATGTCACAGTTTATAATTTTAACTGCACCAACTGTAACTTTTATACTATAACAGTGGAAAGCCTCAGGAAACTGTTTCTAGGCAAAATTAAAGCCAGCCATGTGGAAAAAACTAGGCCCCAATAAGTTTTATCACCAAAGCATATATAAAAACGATTAACATGCCAGCAAACGTTTTATATTACACTTTTATAAGAGTATGTATCTCTGTTAATAAGCCTGATACCAGTCGCTATTAAATCACTGCGTTTAGGCTTAACTTACATTAATCCGGTATCAGCAGCATTTTTCTAGCAAATTCCATCCCTAGAAATATGTTAACTGCACATACCTTATTGCAGGAAAACCTGCACGCCATTCCCCCTCTGAAGTTACCTCACTCCTCAGAATATGTGAGAACGGCAATGGATCTTAGTTACTTCTGCTAAGATCATAAAAATCACAGGCAGATTCTTCTTTTAATGCTGACTTTGATAAAACAGTACACTCCGGTACCATTTAAAAATAAAAAACTTTTGATTGAAGTTAAGAAACTAACTATAATACACCACTCTCCTCTTACTACGTCCATCTTTGTTGAGAGTTGCAAGAGAATGACTGGGTATGGCAGTTAGGGGAGGAGCTATATAGCAGCTCTGCTGTGGGTGATCTTCTTGCAACTTCCTGTTGGGAAAGAGAATATCCCACAAGTAATGGATGATCCGTGGACTGGATACACTTAACAAGAGAAAATATAATTAAATTGTAATGTTGTTTAAATTTCTATTCTCTTTCAGAATCATGAAAGAAAGATTTTGGGTTTAGTGGCCCTTTAATTATGTTCATTGAATAAGACTCAGCATTTTTTTACCCAAGTAAAAGTCCTATCCTTTTTGATGCTCCCATAGACTTTGCTATATTGTCTGAGACTACGGATATCCTTGGGTGAGTGGATAAAGAAGCCGTTATCTACTCCTTTATCCGTCAAACTTCATTGACATGCTGGGCTTCATCTGTCATTACCAAAAAGTGCTCTAAAGAGTTTGGCTAATTGATTTCCTTAAAAAGGGTACATTTCTGGATTTCAATTCTGTGTATATTATGCTCACAAAAGGACAGTTTTAAATACTTAAAACCTTTATATTTCCTGATGTAAAATGTGCTTGATTGATATATATTATACATATATAAAAACTCTAACTATAGCTATTTTTTTCCTCGCTTCACCTCCCTATATGTGTTCTTTCCTAGAATTGACCATTTCTGCGCTAATAAAGAAATACACCACAAACGCACCTTGCAACCACCAGCTTCCTGCGCTCCTCTGTGCTGTAAGGCTCCACCAAGGGTATTCCTAATAACCGCACTTCTTCAAGTTTGGGTAAAGCGTTTAGTTTTTCAATATCCTCCCAGCAGCTCAAGCCTATAATAAAGCAATTTTAGAACAAATCAATGTTTATTCACAGCGTGTTCGGGTGAAACAGACGAGGCTAAACTATAACCACAGTAAATGCTACTGAAATAAAACCTAATAAATATCTCAGCAAGGTGACTGTTCTTTGTTAGAATTAAGATGTAATTAGCTTTTAGCCTAAAATGATTAATATATGTGGGGAGACTTCATGTCACAAACTGACATCTGATGGTTCTGATACCATGAAGTATTTTAGTGTGTGATTCTATTGTTCCTGTTCATGCAATACGACTTGTAACAGACTTCTGTAAGAAATAATGTGTAGATGTAACAGACTTCTGTAAGAAATAATGTGTAGATGTAACAGACTTCTGTAAGAAACAATGTGTAGATGTAACAGACTTCTGTAAGAAATAATGTGTAGATGTAACAGACTTCTGTAAGAAATAATGTGTAGATGTAACAGACTTCTGTAAGAAATAATGTGTAGATGTAACAGACTTCTGTAAGAAATAATGTGTAGATGTAACAGACTTCTGTAAGAAATAATGTGTAGATATAACAGACTTCTGTAAGAAATAATGTGTAGATGTAACAGACTTCTGTAAGAAATAATGTGTAGATGTAACAGACTTCTGTAAGAAATAATGTGTAGATGTAACAGACTTCTGTAAGAAATAATGTGTAGATGTAACAGACTTCTGTAAGAAATAATGTGTAGATGTAACAGACTTCTGTAAGAAATAATGTGTAGATGTAACAGACTTCTGTAAGAAATAATGTGTAGATGTAACAGACTTCTGTAAGAAATAATGTGTAGATGTAACAGACTTCTGTAAGAAATAATGTGTAGATGTAACAGACTTCTGTAAGAAATAATGTGTAGATGTAACAGACTTCTGTAAGAAATAATGTGTAGATGTAACAGACTTCTGTAAGAAATAATGTGTAGATGTAACAGACTTCTGTAAGAAATAATGTGTAGATGTAACAGACTTCTGTAAGAAATAATGTGTAGATGTAACAGACTTCTGTAAGAAATAATGTGTAGATGTAACAGACTTCTGTAAGAAATAATGTGTAGATGTAACAGACTTCTGTAAGAAATAATGTGTAGATGTAACAGACTTCTGTAAGAAATAATGTGTAGATGTAACAGACTTTAGTGTCATGTTTGACTATAAACGTTGTTAAAAAGATAACACTACAGCAAATTAATGAAATTGCATCTACATTAGATAGAGTTTAAAATCATTTTAAAAAGGGACAGTAAAGTGAAAATGAAGCTTGAATTGACTGGATCAAGTATGAAATTTAAAACTACTTTCCAATTTACTTCTTTTATTTTTGCTTTGTTCTCTTGGTATCCTATGTTAATAAGTAATTATTGGTGAGCTCAGGAGAGTGCATGTGTTTTTAGCCGTCTGGCAGTAGTGTTTGCAACATTGCTTATTGCAGTGTTATACATGGTTACAAACACCGCTGCCATAAACTGCTAGACACGTGAACACTCCTAAGCACTTATCAGCCTACCAAGGTTTATGCTTCAACAAAGAATAACAAGAGTACAAAGCAAAACAAATAATGACATTTTCAAATGAAAGGCAGTGAACATATCACAATGAATATATAACATTCCAGTAAACATAATGACAAGCGCAAGTATGTTATTTCCTGCTTAGAATAGTTCTGAAGTTCTAGAAATTTAGGGAGAGAAATGCTAATGTATTTATTATACTTATTAGTTCCCCAACACAATTAAACCCTATGCTTAGGGAGGAAAAACAGAATTTATGCTTACCTGATAAATTACTTTCTCCAACGGTGTGTCCGGTCCACGGCGTCATCCATTACTTGTGGGAATATCTCTTCCCCAACAGGAAATGGCAAAGAGTCCCAGCAAAGCTGGCCATATAGTCCCTCCTAGGCTCCGCCCACCCCAGTCATTCGGCCGACGGACAGGAGGAAATATATAGGAGAAACCATATGGTACCGTGGTGACTGTAGTTAGAGAAAATAATTCATCAGACCTGATTAAAAAACCAGGGCGGGCCGTGGACCGGACACACCGTTGGAGAAAGTAATTTATCAGGTAAGCATAAATTCTGTTTTCTCCAACATTGGTGTGTCCGGTCCACGGCGTCATCCTTACTTGTGGGAACCAATACCAAAGCTTTAGGACACGGATGAAGGGAGGGAGCAAATCAGGTTACCTAAACGGAAGGCACCACGGCTTGCAAAACCTTTCTCCCAAAAATAGCCTCCGAAGAAGCAAAAGTATCAAATTTGTAAAATTTGGCAAAAGTGTGCAGTGAAGACCAAGTCGCTGCCTTACATATCTGGTCAACAGAAGCCTCGTTCTTGAAGGCCCATGTGGAAGCCACAGCCCTAGTGGAGTGAGCTGTGATTCTTTCAGGAGGCTGCCGTCCGGCAGTCTCATAAGCCAATCGGATGATGCTTTTAAGCCAAAAGGAAAGAGAGGTAGAAGTCGCTTTTTGACCTCTCCTTTTACCAGAATAAACAACAAACAAGGAAGATGTTTGTCTGAAATCTTTTGTAGCCTCTAAATAGAATTTTAGAGCACGGACTACGTCCAAATTGTGTAACAAACGTTCCTTCTTTGAAACTGGATTCGGACATAAAGAAGGTACAACTATCTCCTGGTTAATATTTTTGTTAGAAACAACCTTAGGAAGAAAACATAATTTATGCTTACCTGATAAATTTATTTCTCTTGTAGTGTATCCAGTCCACGGATCATCCATTACTTATGGGATATATTCTCCTTCCCAACAGGAAGTTGCAAGAGTCCACCCACAGCAAAGCTGCTATATAGCTCCTCCCCTAACTGCCATTACCAGTCATTCGACCGAAAACATGCAGAGAAAGGAAAACCATAGGGTGCAGTGGTGACTGTAGTTTAATGGAAAAATGACCTGCCTTAAAGTGACAGGGCAGGCCGTGGACTGGATACACTACAAGAGAAATAAATTTATCAGGTAAGCATAAATTATGTTTTCTCTTGTTAAGTGTATCCAGTCCACGGATCATCCATTACTTATGGGATACCAATACCAAAGCTAAAGTACACGGATGATGGGAGGGACAAGGCAGGTACTTAAACGGAAGTTACCACTGCCTGTAAAAAACCCTTTCTCCCAAAAATAGCCTCCGAAGAAGCAAGGTATCAAATTTGTTAAATTTGAAAAAGTATGAAACGCAGACCAAGACTCCGTCTTGTAATCTGTTCAACAGAAGCCACATTTAAAAAAGGCCCAAGTGAAAACCACAGCTCTAGTAGAATGAGCTGTAATCCCTTCAGGAGGCTGCTGCCCAGCAGTCTCATAAGCTAAATGAATTATGCTTTTTAACCAAAAAGACAGAGAGGTTGCTGAAGTCCTTTGACCTCTCCTCTGTTCAGAATAGACAACAAACAAGGTGAATGTTTGATGAAAATCTGTAGTAGCTTGTAAGTAAAACTTTAAAACACGAACCACGTCCAAATTGTGTAATAGACGTTCCTTCTTTGAAGAAGGATTAGGATACAAGAATGGAACAACAATCTCTTGAGTGATATTCTTGTTAGATACCACCTTAGGTAAAAACCCAGGTTGGTACACAGGACTACCTTATCCGTACGGAGAACCAGATAAGGAGAATCACATTGCAACGCAGATAACTCGGAGACTCTATGAGCCGAGGAAATAGCTACCAAAAAGGAACTTTCCAAGATAGAAGTTTGATATCTATGGAATGAAAAGGTTCAAATGGAACTCCTTGAAGAACCTTAAGAACCAGCTTTAAGCTCCATGGCGGAGCAACATTTTTAACCACAGGCTTGGTTCTAACCAAAGCCTGACCAAATGCCTGAACGTCTAGAATACCTGCCAGACGCTTGTGCAAAAGAATAGAGTAGAAATCTGTCCTTTTAAAGAACTAGCTGACAACCCTTTTCTCAAAATCATCTTGGAGAAAAGATAATATCCTGGGAATCCAGACTTTACTCCATGAGTAACCCTTGGATTCATAACAATAAGATATTTACACCATATCTTATGTTAAATTTTCCTAGAGACAGGCTTTTATGCCTGTATTAAGGTATCAATTACTGACTCGGAGAAGCCATGCTTTGATAACATCAAGCGTTCTGTCTCCAGGCAGTCCATCTCAGATTAGTTATATTTAGATGGTTGAAAAGACCCTGAGGTAGAGGGTCCTGTCTCAGAAGCAGAGACCGTGGTGGAAAGGATGACATGTCCACCAGATCTGCATACCAGGTCCTGCGTGGCCACGCAGGCGCTGTCAAAAGCACCAAAGCACTCTCCTGCTTGATCTTGTGCAAACCCCTCCGGAGGGAATTCCCACTCCCCCGGATGAAAAGTCTGACGACTTAGAAAATCTGCCTCCCAGTTCTCAACACCTGGGATAGGGATAGCTTTTAGACAAGAGTGAGTCTCTGTCCAGTGAATTATTTTAAGACTTCTAACATTGCTAGGGAACTTCTGTTCCCCCTTGATGGTTGATGTAAGCCACAGTCGTGATATTGTCCGACTGAAATATGATGTACCTCAGAGTTGCTAACTGAGGCCAAGTCTGAAGAGCATGGAATATCACTCCCAGTTCCAGAATATTCATTAGAAGGAGGGTCTCCTCCTGAGTCCACTATCCCTGAGCCTTCAGGGAGTTCCAGACTGTATCCCAACCTAAAAGGCTGGCATCTGTTGTAACAATTGTCCCATCTGACCTGCGGAAGGTCATACCCTTGGACAGATGGACCTGAGATAGTCACCAGAGAAGAGAATCTCTGGTTTCTTGGTGCGGATTTAACAGGAGAACAAATCTGTGTAATCCCCGTTCCTCTGGCTGAGCATGCATAGTTGCAGTGGTCTGAAATGTAGGCGTGCAAACGGTACTATGTCCCTTGCCGCTACCATTAAGCCGATTACATTCATGTACTGAGCCACCAAAGGGCGCGGATGGAATGAAGAACACAGCAGAAATTTAGAAACTTTGACAACCTGGACTCCGTCAGGTAAATTTTAATTTCTACAAAATCTATCAGAATCCCTAGGAGGGAAACCCTTGATATTGGGGATAGAGAACTCTTTCCTTGTTCACTTTCCACCCATGCGATCTCAGAAATGCCAGTACTACGTCCGTATGAGACTTGGCAACTTGGATGTTTGACGCCTGTATCAGGATGTCGTCTAAATAAGGGGCCACTTCTATGCCCCGCGGCCTAAGGACCGCCAAAGTGACCCCAGAACCTCCATAAAGATTCTAGGGGCTGTAGTTAACCCAAAGGAAAGAGCTACAAACTGGTAATGCCTGTCTAGAAAGGCAAACCTGAAAAACCGATGGTGATCTTTATGCATCGTAATGTGAGGATAAGCATCCTTCAAATCCATTGTAGTCCTCTATTGACTCTCCTGGATCATAGTTAAGATGGTACGAATAGTTTCCATCTTAAATGATAGAATTCTAAAGAATTTGTTTAAGATCTTTTAGATCCAAAATAGGTCTGAAGGTTTCCTTTCCTTGGGAACCACAAACCGATTTGAGGAAAACTGTGTCCCTGTTCCTCTATTGGAACTGAATGGGTCACGTACACAATGCAAGAATGTCTCTTTCTTTATCTGGTTTGCAGATAAATGTGAAAGGCAAAAACTCCCCTTTTTTGGGGGGGAAAGCTTTGAAATCCAGAAGATATCTCTGGGGTATAATTTCCAATGCCCAGGGATCCTGGGCATCTCTTGCCCACGCCTGGGCGAAGAATGAAGTCTGCCCCCTATAGGATCCGTTACCAGATAGGGGTCCGTTCCTCATGCTGTTTTAGAGGCAGCAGCAGGCTCCTTGACCTGCTTATCTTTGTTCCAGGTCCGAATGTCTCCAGACCGCCTTGGACTGAGCAAAAGTTCCCTCTTATTTTGCCTTAGAGGAAGTTGATGCCACACCTGCCTTGAATTTTCGAAAGGCACGAAAATTAGGCCTTTTTTGTCCCTTGATTTGGACCTGTCCTGAGGAAGGGCATGATCTTTTCCTCCAGTGATATAAGTAATAATCTCCTTCAAACTAGGCCTGAATAGGGTCTGCCCCTTGAAGGGAAGTTAAGTAGCTTATTTATTAAAGTCACAACAGCTGACCATGATATAAGCCATAGCGCTCTGCGCGCCAGTATAGTAAAAAACAGAATTCTTAGCCGTTAGTCTAGTCAAAGGAACAAAGGCATCAGAAAACAAAGGAATTGGCTAGCTTAAGTGCTCTAAGCTTGTCAAATATATTCATCCAATGGAGCCTGTAAAGCCTCATCAAGAGACTCAAACCAGAACGCCGCAGCAGCAGTGACAGGAGCAATGCGTGCAAGGGGCTGCAGGATAAAACCTTGTTGAATAAACATTTTTTATCCATTGGATCTAAAAAAGCACAACAGTCCTCGCCAGAGGTAGTGGTACGCTTAGCTAGAGTAGAAACTCTTCTCTCCACCTTAGGAACTGTCTGCCATAAGTCCCGTGTGGTGGCAACTATTAGAAAACATTCTTCTAAAAAATAGGAGGGGAAGAGAACGGCACACCTGGTCTATCCCATTCCTTATGAAAAATTTTAGTAAACCTCTTTAGGTATTGGAAAAACATAAGTACACACCGGCACTGCATATTATTTATCCAGTCTACACAATTTCTCTGGCACTGCGATTGTACACATTCATTCAGAGCAGCTAAAGCCTCCCTGAGCAACAAGTGGAGGTTCTCAAGCATAAATTTTAAATGTACAAATATCAGAATCAGGTTAAATCATCTTCCCTGAGTCACAAATATCACCCACAGACTAAGCATATTGTGAGGTAGTATCAGACATGGTTCTAAAAGCGTCTGTATGCTCTGTATCTACCCCCAGAGCTGTTTTGCTTTCCTTTAATTTCAGGTAGTCTGACTAATACTGCTGCCAGTGTATTATACACAACCTTTGCCATGTCTTGTAAAATAAACACCATGGGCGCCATTGATATACTTGGCGCCATTTGAGCGTGAGTCCCTGGAGCGGGAGTCAAAGGGTCTGACACGTGGGGAGAGTTAGTCGGCATAACTTCCCCCTCGACAGAATCCTCTGGTAAAATAAACGCTATGGGTGCCCTTGATGTACTTGGCGCCATTTGAGCGTGAGTCCCTAAAGCGGGAGTCAAAGGGTCTGACACGTGGGGAGAGTTAGTCGGCATAACTTCCCCCTCGACAGAATCCTCTGGTGATAATGTTTTTAAATACAAAAAATGATCTTTATTGTTTAACATGAAATCAGTACATCTGGTACACATTCTAAAATGGGGTTCCACCATGGCTTTAAACATAATAAACACAGAGCCTCCTCTATGTTAGACATGTTAGAACTAATAAAGAGACTAGTAAGCTTGGAAAACACTTTAAATCAAGTTAACAAGCAAATATAACAAACGTTACTGTGCCTTTAAGAGAAACAAATTTTGTCAAAATTTGAAAAACAGTGAAAAAAGGCAGTAAATCAAACAAAATTTTTACAGTACATGTAATAAGTTAACAGAGCATTGCACCCACTTGCAAATGGATGATTAACCCCTTAATGCAAAAAACAGATAAAAAAAAAAAAAAAAAAAACGACATTTTTTTAAACAGACACAACAAAACTGCCACAGCTGAGCTGTGGATTACCTTCCCTATAACTGTTTCTATGCAAAATTTAAGCCAGCCATGTGGAAAAATTAGGCCCCAATAAGTTTTATCACCAAACATATGTTAAAAAACGATTAAACATGCCAGCAAACGTTTTAAAACACATTCTTATAAGAGTATGTATGTCTATTAATAAGCCTGATCCAGTCGCTATCACTGCATTTAAGGCTTTACTTACATTACTTCGGTATCAGCAGTATTTTCTTAGTCAATTCCATTCCTTAGAAAAATATATTACTGCACATACCTTAGCATATATCTCTATCAATCAGCCTGGTACCAGTCGCTTTCACTGCATTTAAAGGCTGTACTTACATTACTTCGGTATCAGCAGTATTTTCTTAGTCAATTCCATTCCTTAGAAAAATATTTTACTGCACATACCTTATTTGCAGGAAAACCTGCACGCCATTCCCCCTCTGAAGTACCTTACTCCTCAGAATGTGTGAGAACAGCAACTGGATCTTAGTTACGTCTGCTAAGATCATAGAAAAAACGCAGGCAGATTCTTCTTCCAAATACTGCCTGAGATAAACAGCACACTCCGGTGCCATTTAAAAATAACAAACTTTTGATTGAAGAAATAAACTAAGTATAAAAAACCACAGACTCTCACGACCTCCTATCTATGTTGAGACTTGCAAGAGAATGACTAGTAATGGAAGTTAGGGGAGGAGCTATATAGCAGCTTTGCTGTGGGTGGACTCTTGCAACTTCCTGTTGGGAAGGAGAATATATCCCATAAGTAATGGATGATCCGTGGACTGGATACACTTAACAAGAGAAAACCAGGCTTAGTACGCAAAACCACCTTATCTGCATGGAACACCAGATAGGGCGGAGAACACTGCAGAGCAGATAACTCTGAAACTCTTCTAGCAGAAGAAATTGCAACCAAAAACAAAACTTTCCAAGATAGTAACTTAATATCTATGGAATGTAAAGGTTCAAACGGAACCCCTTGAAGAACTGAAAGAACTAGATTTAGACTCCAGGGAGGAGTCAAAGGTCTGTAAACAGGCTTGATCCTAACCAGAGCCTGAACAAATGCTTGAACATCTGGCACAGCTGCCAGTCTTTTGTGTAGTAAGACAGATAAAGCAGAGATCTGTCCCTTTAGAGAACTTGCAGATAATCCTTTCTCCAAACCTTCTTGTAGAAAGGAGAGAATCTTAGGAATTTTTATCTTATTCCATGGGAATCCTTTGGATTCACACCAACAGATATATCTTTTCCATATTTTATGGTAAATCTTTCTAGTTACCGGTTTTCTGGCCTGAACCAGAGTATCTATCACAGAATCTGAAAATCCACGCTTCGATAGAATCAAGCGTTCAATCTCCAAGCCGTCAGCTGGAGGGAGACCAGATTTGGATGTTCGAATGGACCCTGAATGGACCCTTAACAAGAAGGTCCTGTCTCAAAGGTAGCTTCCATGGTGGAACCGATGACATATTCACCAGGTCTGCATACCAAGTCCTGCGTGGCCACGCAGGAGCTATCAAGATCACCGAGGCCCTCTCCTGATTGATCCTGGCTACCAGCCTGGGAATGAGAGGAAACGGTGGAAATACATAAGCTAGGTTGAAGGTCCAAGGTGCTACTAGTGCATCTACTAGAGTCGCCTTGGGATCCCTGGATCTGGACCCGTAGCAAGGAACCTTGAAGTTCTGACGAGACGCCATCAGATCCATGTCTGGAATGCCCCATAATTGAGTTATTTGGGCAAAGATCTCCGGATGGAGTTCCCACTCCCCCGGATGGAATGTCTGACGACTCAGAAAATCCGCCTCCCAGTTTTCCACACCTGGGATGTGGATCGCAGACAAGTGGCAGGAGTGATCCTCCGCCCATTGAATTATTTTGGTCACTTCTTTCATCGCCAGGGAACTCCTTGTTCCCCCCTGATGATTGATATATGCAACGGTCGTCATGTTGTCTGATTGGAACCTTATGAATCTGGCCTTTGCTAGTTGAGGCCAAGCCCTGAGAGCATTGAATATTGCTCTCAGTTCCAGAATGTTTATCGGGAGAAGAGACTCTTCCCGAGACCATAGACCCTGAGCTTTCAGGGATTCCCAGACCGCGCCCCAGCCCACTAGACTGGCGTCGGTCGTGACAATGACCCACTCTGGTCTGCGGAAGCTCATTCCCTGGGACAGATGGTCCAGGGTCAGCCACCAACGGAGTGAATCTCTGGTCTTCTGATCTACTTGAATCATTGGAGACAAGTCTGTATAGTCCCCATTCCACTGTTTGAGCATGCACAGTTGTAATGGTCTTAGATGAATTCGTGCAAAAGGAACTATGTCCATTGCTGCAACCATCAACCCTACTACTTCCATGCACTGCGCTATGGAAGGACGAGGAACAGAATGAAGAACTTGACAAGTGCTTAGAAGTTTTGACTTTCTGACCTCTGTCAGAAAAATCCTCATTTCTAAGGAATCTATTATTGTTCCCAAGAAGGGAACTCTTGTCGACGGAGACAGAGAACTTTTTTCTATGTTCACCTTCCATCCGTGTGATCTGAGAAAGGCCAGAACGATGTCTGTATGAGCCTTTGCTTTTGACAGAGACGACGCTTGTATTAGAATGTCGTCCAAGTAAGGTACTACTGCAATGCCCCTCGGTCTTAGAACCGCTAGAAGGGACCCTAGTACCTTTGTGAAAATCCTTGGAGCAGTGGCTAACCCGATTTGGAGGGCCACAAACTGGTAATGCTTGTCCAGAAAAGCGAACCTTAGGAACTGATGATGTTCTTTGTGGATAGGAATATGTAGGTACGCATCCTTTAGATCCACGGTAGTCATAAATTGACTTTCCTGGATAGTGGGTAGAATCATTCGAATGGTTTCCATCTTGAACGATGGTACCCTGAGAAATTTGTTTAGGATCTTCAAATCCAAAATTGGTCTGAAAGTTCCCTCTTTTTTGGGAACTACGAACAGATTGGATTAAAATCCCATTCCTTGTTCCTTTATTGGAACTGGGTGTATCACTCCCATCTTTAACAGGTCTTCTACACAATGTAAGAACGCCTGTCTCTTTATTTGGTTTGAGGATAAGTGAGACATGTGGAACCTTCCCCTTGGGGGTAGTTCCCTGAATTCCAGGAGATAACCCTGAGAAACTATTTCTAGCGCCCAGGGATCCTGAACATCTCTTGCCCAAGCCTGAGCAAAGAGAGAGAGTCTGCCCCCCACTAGATCCGGTCCCGGATCGGGGGCTACTCCTTCATGCTGTTTTGTTAGCAGCGGCAGGCTTCTTGGCCTGCTAACCCTTGTTCCAGCCTTGCATCGGTTTCCAGGCTGGTTTGGGTTGTGAGGCATTACCCTCTTGCTTAGAGGATGCAGAATTAGAGGCCGGTCCGTTCCTGAAATTGCGAAAGGAACGAAAATTAGACTTATTTTTGGCCTTGAAAGGCCTATCTTGTGGAAGGGCGTGGCCCTTTCCCCCAGTGATGTCTGAAAAAATCTCTTTCAATTCTGGTCCAAATAGAGTTTTACCTTTGAAAGGGATGTTAAGCAATTTTGTCTTGGATGACACATCCGCTGACCAAGACTTTAGCCAAAGCGCTCTGCGCGCCACGATAGCAAACCCTGAATTTTTCGCCGCTAATCTAGCTAATTGCAAAGCGGCATCTAAAATAAAAGAGTTAGCCAACTTAAGTGCGTGAACTCTGTCCATAACCTCCTCATATGGAGTCTCTCTACTAAGCGAGTTTTCTAGTTCCTCGAACCAGAACCACGCTGCTGTAGTGACAGGAACAATGCACGAAATGGGTTGTAGAAGGTAACCTTGCTGTACAAAAATCTTTTTAAGCAAACCCTCCAATTTTTTATCCATAGGATCTTTGAAAGCACAACTATCTTCGATAGGAATAGTAGTGCGTTTGTTTAGAGTAGAAACTGCCCCCTCGACCTTAGGGACTGTCTGCCATAAGTCCTTTCTGGGGTCGACCATAGGAAATAATTTCTTAAATATAGGGGGGGAACAAAAGGTATGCCGGGCTTTTCCCACTCCTTATTTACTATGTCCGCCACCCGCTTGGGTATAGGAAAAGCGTCGGGGTGCACCGGAACCTCTAGGAACTTGTCCATCTTGCATAATTTCTCTGGAATGACCAAGTTGTCACAATCATCCAGAGTAGATAACACCTCCTTAAGCAGTGCGCGGAGATGTTCTAATTTAAATGTCACAACATCAGGTTCAGCTTGTTGAGAAATTTTTCCTGAATCTGAAATTTCCCCATCTGACAAAACCTCCCTCATGGCCCCTTCAGATTGGTGTGAGGGTATGACAGAACAATTATCATCAGCGCCCTCCTGCTCTTCAGTGTTTAAAACAGAGCAATCGCGCTTTCTCTGATAAGTAGGCATTTTGGATAAAATATTTGCTATGGAGTTATCCATTACAGCCGTTAATTGTTGCATGGTAATAAGCATTGGCGCATTAGATGTACTAGGGGCCTCCTGTGTGGGCAAAACTGGTGTAGACACAGTAGGAGATGATGTAGTATCATGTTTACTCCCCTCATCTGAGGAATCATCTTGGGCAATTTCATTATCTGTGGCAGTACTGTCCTTACTTTGTTTGGACGCTATGGCACAATTATCACATAAATTTAAATGGGGAGACACATTGGCTTTCATACATATAGAACATAGCTTATCCGAAGGCACAGACATGTTAAACAGGCTTAAACTTGTCAACAAAGCACAAAAAACGTTTTAAAACAAAACCGTTACTGTCTCTTTAAATTTTAAACAGAAAACACTTTATTACTGAATATGTGAAAAAGTATGAAGGAATTGTTCAAAAATTACCAAAATTTCACCACAGTGTCTTAAAGCATTAAGAGTATTGCACACAAATTTAACCCCTATACAGTCCCAGCTATAGCCTTTGCTGAGACCTAACCAAGCCCAGAGGGGAATACGATACCAATTGACGCCTTCTAGAAGCTTTTCCAGCAAATTTCAGATCCTCACACATGCATCTGCATGCCCTGCTCTCAAAAAACAACTGCGCAGTAATGGCGCGAAAATGAGGCTCAGTCTACAACTAGGAAGGCCCCCTGACTGGAAAAGGTGTCTAACATAGTGCCTGCCGTTTAATAAACGTTCCCCAAGTTTATAAATGCGAATTGTCAGCATAAATATGAATAAAATGCCCAAATAAAGCAATCGATTTAGCCCATAAAAATGTCTACCAGTTTTTTTTTTTTTTTTAGCCCATATTAAGCCCTTTATTCTGTTTGTTTGACTAAGAAATGGCTTACCGGTCCCCATGAGGGGAAATGACAGCCTTCCAGCATTACATGGTCTTGTTTTTTTTTTTTTTATATATTTATTTTATTATATACCAACAGGGAAAAGAAAAATTTTACAGCTTCAATATAAGCAAAAAAACAGAGACATATTCTTAGCATATGTGCCGCGCAGGGCGTCAAAACCTATAGAGCCTAAACATACAATGTTTATCCTGCCTATATAAACAAAGGAAAAACTTTCAATAATGTCTCAGCCAATTTAACTATATTCTCCCTGTTAGGAGTTTTTACCTTTAATTTACCTTCTATTTTATTAACTCCATGTTTTAATTCAATTACAGTATTGCTATTTCAGCCATTTTACAGAAATCACAAAATAAACAGTTAGTTTGGTTAGATGTCCCAAAAGGAAAAAAAAAAAAAAAAACACAAGTGTAAGTCTGAGTGAATGCTTGTAGTCATTTAACTCCATCCAACCCTCCCTCTCGCGCTTTATGATCCTACAATAGTAGGAAGCCAGGTACTTGGGAAAGTCCCCGCCAATATCTGTAATTGAAAAAAAACTGATTTAACATATGGTTTGACTATAATATTTTGCGTGCCAATTGGTAAAGATAGTATAAAAACTTTCCAATGTTTAAAAAATCGTTCTACTTGATCATCAAGCAGCCCCTGTAACTTGTAATGTTCAGACATACACTGAATTAGCAGGGCCTGTTTAAGCTCTCTCATGGTGGGCGCCTTTTTTGCTTTCCATTTTCTCAATATTAAATTCCTGCCCAGAAATATAATTATATTAATCAATTTCAAGTTACGATCTATTCCTTGATATTTGGCTAGAAATATAATCTCCATGGGCTGGATGATGTAATCAAGTCGGAGCACTGTGTTCATCCAATATACTATCTTAGCCCAAAACTGCTGAATCCTCGGACAGAGCCAAAAACAATGTAGAATATCTGCACCGAGGGCACTACATCTGGTGCAGGGAATATCCACCCCATACCATCTTGATATTTTTGCGGGCGCAAGATATGTCATTAGGGCTATCTTAATTTGGGATTCTCTCCAAGCTGTCATCACCCAACTCTTTTCTGTTACCTTAAAGGTATCCATTATTATCTGTGTGTCAATATATGGAAATGAGGGACGCCATTTAGCCACTATATAATCTAGTTGTTCTAATGAAGATTTTTGATTAAGAAGAGAGTAGAGAGCAGAGATAGAGTAGCAACCTGCAGAATAGTTATTAATTTTAAGTTGTAAATTCTTGAGCGACCAGTCTAACCCATATCTTTGTTTAAGTTCACCTATGTAATTCCTCACTTGGAGAAATGCATAGAAGTCACGATTTGGAAGACCGAACAGATTACTTAGTTCTTCGAAAGTTAATACATTAGAGTTTTCGTCCATCATTTGCGAAATATAGATCAAACCCTTTTGTAGCCACTGTTTAAATAGACTGTTGCCTAACCCAGGTGCAAAATTAGGATTCCCAACTATGGGTAGAAATTTAGAGACGTGTGGCGAGCAACCAGTTTCGTTGCATAGTTCTTGCCATGCCGTGATAATACTCCTATAAGTTATTAACTGGAAGGGCTCTGAAGGGAGTTCTGTGATGGTACAGTGTAATAATGCGTCTAATCTAAATGGTAAAACCAATGCGGTTTCCCAAGCTACCGAGGCAATTTGATCCTGTTCTAGGAGCCAATCTATCGCAACCTTACTCCGTGCAGCTAAGCTATAATGTTGCAGATTCGGAAGTGCCAAGCCTGCGGTTGTTTTGCTATTCATAAGCCGCGCTATCGCTATACGTGGTTTGGCCCCTTTCCACAAAAATTTTGAACAGGCCCTATTATACTCTATTAAGTCAGCTCTATGAATCGGCATTGGAATGTTCTGTATGTAATATAGCAATTTGGGAAATATTACTGTTTTTATTAACATTGCCCTAGCAGTCAACGAAATTGGAAGTTTAATCCACTCCTCCAATTTCCGTTTACAAGCTATGAAACATTTACGGAAATGCATGTTGTACCATTCCTCCGGGTTAGGACTTAACCTGATGCCCAAGTATAGTATATTCTGTACTTCAGCAAAGGGATGTATAATGTCGTAATTTTTTTTTTTTTCCCTTATATAGCCACATCAGTTCCGATTTTGTCAGATTGATCTTATAACCCGATATTTTCCCGAAAATATTAATTCCATGAATTTGGGTAGAGAGTCTTTTATATTACTCATGACTAGGAGTAGATCATCTGCATACAATAAAAGTACTAATTTTTGCCCCGCAATTTGAATGCCTGCCAATTCTTGTCGTAAAATAATCGCTAAAGGCTCTAAGGATATATTAAATAATATAGGTGAGAGCGGACATCCTTGACGGGTCCCTCTTTGTAATGAAAACCGTTCTGTGATCTCCCCGTTAATAATTAGCGCGGACCTAGGGTCTGAATAGATTAACTGTATATAGTGATTGAAATTTCCTGTAATTCCGAATTGTTCTAATGACAAGAACAGGTGCTCCCATGAAATACGGTCAAATGCCTTTTCCGCATCGACCGATAGTAAGGCCGTGTCATCAATGTTTCCCAGTGAGTCTTTTTTAATCCTGTTAAAACTGAAATCAAGCAGAGTCAAGAGTTTGCACATATTTTTAGCTGGATTTCTGTTCGGCATAAAGCCGGATTGATTCTCGTGTATTATTGAACTAAGATGCGGTTTTAAGCGGTTTGCCAGAATACTCATCAGTAATTTATAGTCCGTATTTAAAATTGATATTGGTCTATAAGAGGCTGTTTGTTCAGGGTCTTTATCTTTTTTTACGATTAGAGTAATATTAGCGGCGGTAAAATATTGGGAGCATCTGTTTCCCTCAATAAAGTAAAAATTAAACAATTTCCGGAGGGACGGTACAACAAGCTCTCCTAAGATCCTATAAAATTCAGTTGGTAGAGAGTCAGGTCCCGCAGCTTTATTGGTTTTTGCTACTTTAATGGCTGTCCGTATCTCTAACTCTGATATGGGGGCATTAATCTCTGTTAGCCTATCCTCAGAAAGTTTAGGAGTCATGATCTTTTCCCAGAACAGTTTTCTTTTATCTATGGTACAATCTTCTGATTTATATAGCTCTTTAAAATAATCTACGAAAATTTTGCTAATGTCTCTGTTACTTGTTGCTCTCATGTTATCTTTGTTGATAGCTGATATCATATTTTTGTTTATTCGTTTCGTGATTCTAGCTAAGAACTTAGCCGATGTACCACCAAACCCCCCGTATAGGGCCTTTTGTCTGTGTATTTCTTGGATAGTATTTTGTTTTAAGAACACATCCCTAATTTCCTTGGCTTTTGTGTATTTATTCCAATTAATACTAGTACTGTTTGAAAAGTATGTTCTATACTTATTTTTGACCTGATTGGCCAATTGAATTTCACGTGCCTTCAATTTCTTTTTACGCTGACACAAATAGGCCTTGATTTTCCCATTCAGCACTACTTTGGCCGCTTCCCAAAATATCTCAGGTTTTTCTATATATGCTCTATTATAGTTTATTTCCATTGATTACACAACCAGTTTTGGAAATCTGTATCATTAATCAGATATTTGGGAAAAAAAAGAGATTGGCTAGACATAGATCGCTTAGCTAACATTTTTGTTGCTAATGTGATGATAGCGTGATCTGAGATCGCTATCTCTCCTATCTCTGCCCTCCACTCCAGTCCCATCAAGGAATCTGAGATCAGGAATAAATCGATCCTGGACAGAGCTTGATGACCTTTCGACATACAAGTATATGCTCTAGCATCTGGGTTTTGTACTCGCCAAATGTCAGATAGCCCTAACTGTGCACGAAATTTCTGCAGGATACGTATTTTCCTATCTGGTTTAAAATGTAGTTTTTTTGTTTGTCTATCTAGTAGTGGGTCGCCTAGCAAGTTAAAATCACCGGCGACTATGAGGTCCATACCTATATATTTATGTAGGTGTAAAGTCATATCATCCCAAAAAACCTTGTCTACTTTATTTGGGCCGTAAATATTACAGAGGATGAGTCGCTTTCCATTATGAAGTATTTCCAAGATTTGAAACTGACCTTCTGTATCTGCTAATGAAAACAAGATTTTATAATCTAGGGCCTTATTAAATAGTATCGCGACTCCTCTTTTACGCGAGTTATATGGAGCTGCTATTACCTCCCCTACCCATTTCATCTGTAATTTTGATATTTCGGTATCTTTGAGATGAATTTCCTGCAAAAAGGCTATATCTGGTTTCTCCCTGGCCAAATGCCTAATTACAGATTTCCTTTTAATCGGGGAATTTATACCCCCTACATTCCAAGATGCAATTTTAAGCGGGAAGGACATTCTTTATTTTTCTTTTTATGTAGTGCTGCATCTGTGGTATGTAGAAGGAATAACTATGAGCCGACTGATGTGTAGAGAGAGCGCGAGAGGGGTGGATCCGAGACATTGAGAGGAAAGAAAAAAAAAAAGAAAAAAAAAAAAAAAATATGGCTAGTCATACCTTAAGCAGAAAAGTCTGCTAACTGTTTCCCCCAACTGAAGTTACTTCATCTCAACAGTCCTATGTGGAAACAGCAATCGATTTTAGTTACTGTCTGCTAAAATCATCTTCCTCTCACAAACAGAAATCTTCATCCTTTTCTGTTTCAGAGTAAATAGTACATACCAGCACTATTTTAAAATAACAAACACTTTATAGAAGAATAAAAACTACATTTAAACACCAAACAACTCTTAACCATCTCCGTGGAGATGTTGCCTGTGCAACGGCAAAGAGAATGACTGGGGTGGGCGGACCCTAGGAGGGACTATATGGCCAGCTTTGCTGGGACTCTTTGCCATTTCCTGTTGGGGAAGAGATATTCCCACAAGTAATGGATGACGCCGTGGACCGGACACACCAATGTTGGAGAAATAGTATTTCCTTTAGTCAAAATAATGGAGGTGGGGGGTGCTCAATATCCTGTATAAACATAGAAAAATGTTGAAAGAAGAAATAGATATACCAGAGCACTCAAAAGGAGCTATTAAGAATTAATTATCAATGTGAGTTGAAGTGCAGGACTGGGGTATTATAAATAAAACATAACTTTTAATAATGTCCAAGTAAAAAATTGTAAGTAATAGTGATAAACATTCACTCCGTGTAGTGTATATAAAATCAATTAAAAAGGATGAATGCTGAAGTGCCAAGTATTGGCCATACAAAGTATGTTAAGTGGGTAATTCACAATCAGAAAGCACTATAGAGTGCTAAACAATAGCAACAGAACTAATCAAATAAGAAAAGGAAGGTACACTTCCACAAAATATACTGCTGAGTACAATGCTCAACCAATGTTAGCTCTATTAAAGTCACACACTCTGTATTGAAATACAAAATTAGGTTGAACTTATGAGTCTATCAATGTATAGGCCTGTGAAATGAGTCAGAATAAAACCCAAATCACAGAGGAGAGGTGTAAGTGCAGTGACTAAAACGCTAACATGTATATGTTGCTATTGAACAATAATACCCACAAGAAAGGTGTGTGAGTCTGGCAAGGATGTACCACAATATGCTCACGGATTGCACAAGAAACTAATCTAAAAAGAGGATTGACCTCAAACAAAAATTATCTAGCTAGTGCAATACTGGAGCGGTACTACGCCTTGTCAGAATCCCATGCTATATATAATATAGTGGCAAGAAGTGCTTGTGACCTAGGTAAAGTCAAATAAAGAAGCCAAAGGAAAAGGGCTAGTTGGCTTAGAAGGGATACTTCATAGTAAGCGCATGACAGTACGGTCAAATTATATCAAATTAACACACACACACAATCAGACTATCAGCATTCATCAAGAGCGCCTGATGCGCATTTCGCCACGTCCGTGGCTTTCTCAAAGGCTAACACGTCCTGCCTCAACTCGAGCGGTTAAGTATCGCTCAGAGCCAATCACAGGTGAGTATTCGTACACACCCTCTGACGGCTGGCCAATCACTAGTCATCTACCCCATTGGGTAGAAGTTTGTCACATGACTTGTCATACTGATGCAGATGGGCGAGATTCATCACGCAACTTTCGTCACATTATACATCAGCATAAGCGGATATTATTTAGTAATAGTGATATGAATAAAACAGATACTATTACCATTAATTTGTACATATTTGTCACCATTTTACCATGGCGATCAAATAGTATATCTTTGCTCCAAGTCTCATCACCATTATTTCTGTTGGTATTTGGCGAATAAAGAAAGTACCTGAACATAAATCAGAGTACTATCACTGGTATTAGGTTACGTTCTGAAGTTCAAAAGGAAATTGATATGAGGTAGATAACGAGCTGATGCCCTTCTAGGTGTAGTCCATAAAGCCATCTTGGAAAAGAACTCACTGATCTGGATGTGGGGCTATTATCTATTTAACAAACGGCTTATATTGTCATATACACAACAGGCTCACAGTTTAATCAGTAATTCATTAAACATAAAACGTAATGACACAAGATAAGAGGTGAAAAAGACAACTGCATAACATGTCTGAAAGAGGAGGACGCTCTTGTTCTATTAACACAATGCTATTTATATAGATTTACAATACAGTTCAAGGTTTGTAATTCAAGGGTTGCAGGAGACCCAGATAGACCCTATCCCATTCCACCTCTCTGACATTGTCGCCACTATTTAATAGTAGATTTAAAGGCCGGTGAGGTAGCTCAGTTGGTAAAATGGCCTGACTACAAAAAAAAAAAAAAAAACCTGTTTAAAAGATCCAAGGTCACAGGTTCAAATCCCGGCAGGGCCGACTCAGCCCTTCATCCTCCCGAGGTCGATAAAATGAGTACCATTAAATTGGGTAATAATAACAACTATTACTATTCAGCTGCCGATTTGGTGAATTCCGAGGGCAAGCGCTTTCAGTCGCACTGGGAGAAAGGCGCTATATAAATACTAGTTATTATTAATAGTAATAAAAGGCGCTATATAAATACTAGTTATTATTAATAGTAATAAAAGGCGCTATATAAATACTAGTTATTATTAATAGTAATAAAAGGCGCTATATAAATACTAGTTATTATTAATAGTAATAAAAGGCGCTATATAAATACTAGTTATTATTAATAGTAATAAAAGGCGCTATATAAATACTAGTTATTATTAATAGTAATAAAAGGCGCTATATAAATACTAGTTATTATTAATAGTAATAAAAGGCGCTATATAAATACTAGTTATTATTAATAGTAATAAAAGGCTCTCGGCCAGAGACGTTGGATCTTATGTTCCCACCCTGACATAGAGTTAAAATCAGAAATCTTGAAAGAAAAAAGCAAATCTGAAAATCAAATTAAATTGGCAAATTATTTAAAATCCCATGCGGTTTCTAAATTATGAATGTTTAACTTTGACTTTACTGTCCCTTTAAACATTAAAGTGATAGTAAATATTCATGTACTGTGTAACAGTATAAGTCACGCAGATAGGGAAAATACACACCTTGTAATCATTAGATATTTAAACATTAAAGTGATAGTAAATATTCATGTACTGTGTAACAGTATAAGTCACGCAGATAGGGAAAGTACACACCTTGTAATCATTAGATATTTAAACATTAAAGTGATAGTAAATATTCATGTACTGTGCAACAGTATAAGTTACGCAGATAGGGAAAGTAAACACCTTGTAATCATTAGATATTTAAACATTAAAGTGATAGTAAATATTCATGTACTGTGTAACAGTATAAGTCACGCAGATAGGGAAAGTACACACCTTGTAATCATTAGATATTTAAACATTAAAGTGATAGTAAATATTCATGTACTGTGTAACAGTATAAGTTACGCAGATAGGGAAAGTACACACCTTGTAATCATTAGATATTTAAACATTAAAGTGATAGTAAATATTCATGTACTGTGTAACAGTATAAGTCACGCAGATAGGGAAAGTACACACCTTGTAATCATTAGATATTTAAACATTAAAGTGATAGTAAATATTCATGTACTGTGTAACAGTATAAGTCACGCAGATAGGGAAAGTACACACCTTGTAATCATTAGATATTTAAACATTAAAGTGATAGTAAATATTCATGTACTGTGCAACAGTATAAGTCACGCAGATAGGGAAAGTAAACACCTTGTAATCATTAGATATTTAAACATTAAAGTGATAGTAAATATTCATGTACTGTGTAACAGTATAAGTCACGCAGATAGGGAAAGTACACACCTTGTAATCATTAGATATTTAAACATTAAAGTGATAGTAAATATTCATGTACTGTGCAACAGTATAAGTTACGCAGATAGGGAAAGTACACACCTTGTAATCATTAGATATTTAAACATTAAAGTGATAGTAAATATTCATGTACTGTGCAACAGTATAAGTCACGCAGATAGGGAAAATACACACCTTGTAATCATTAGATATTTAAACATTAAAGTGATAGTAAATATTCATGTACTGTGCAACAGTATAAGTTACGCAGATAGGGAAAGTACACACCTTGTAATCATTAGATATTTAAACATTAAAGTGATAGTAAATATTCATGTAATGTGTAACAGTATAAGTTACGCAGATAGGGAAAGTACACACCTTGTAATCATTAGATATTTAAACATTAAAGTGATAGTAAATATTCATGTACTGTGCAACAGTATAAGTTACGCAGATAGGGAAAGTACACACCTTGTAATCATTAGATATTTAAACATTAAAGTGATAGTAAATATTCATGTACTGTGTAACAGTATAAGTCACGCAGATAGGGAAAGTACACACCTTGTAATCATTAGATATTTAAACATTAAAGTGATAGTAAATATTCATGTACTGTGTAACAGTATAAGTTACGCAGATAGGGAAAGTACACACCTTGTAATCATTAGATATTTAAACATTAAAGTGATAGTAAATATTCATGTACTGTGTAACAGTATAAGTCACGCAGATAGGGAAAGTACGCACCTTGTAATCATTAGATATTTAAACATTAAAGTGATAGTAAATATTCATGTACTGTGTAACAGTATAAGTTACGCAGATAGGGAAAGTACACACCTTGTAATCATTAGATATTTAAACATTAAAGTGATAGTAAATATTCATGTACTGTGCAACAGTATAAGTCACGCAGATAGGGAAAGTACACACCTTGTAATCATTAGATATTTAAACATTAAAGTGATAGTAAATATTCATGTACTGTGTAAGTTACGCAGATAGGGAAAACACAATTTATACTTACCTGATAAATTTATTTCTCTTGTGGTGTATCCAGTCCACGGATTATCCATTACTTGTGGGATATTCTCATTCCCAACAGGAAGTTGCAAGAGGAAACCCACAGCAGAGCTGTAATATAGCTCCTCCCCTAACTGTCATAACCAGTCATTCGACCGAAAACAAGCCGAGAAAGGAGGAACCATAGGGTGCAGTGGTTACTGTAGTTTAAATTTAAAAATTACCTGCCTTAAAATGACAGGGCGGGCCGTGGACTGGATACACCACAAGAGAAATAAATTTATCAGGTAAGGATAAATTGTGTTTTCTCTTGTAAGGTGTATCCAGTCCACGGATCATCCATTACTTGTGGGATACCAATACCAAAGCAAAAGTACACTGATGAAGGGAGGGACAAGGCAGGAACTTAAATGGAAGGAAACACTGCCTGTAAAACCTCTCTCACAAATATAGCCTCCGAAGAAGCAAAAGTATCAATTTTGCACAATTTTGAAAAAGTATGAAGCGAAGACCAAGTCGCCGCCTTGCAAATCTGTTCAAAAGAAGCCTCATTTTTAAAGGCCCAAGTGGAAGCCACAGCTCTAGTGGAATGAGCTGTAATCCTTTCAGAAGGCTGCTGTCCAGCAGTCTCATAGGATAAGCGGATTAAGCTTCCTAGCCAAAAAGAAGGAGAGGATGCCGAAGCCTTTTGACCTCTCCTCTGTCCAGAGTAGACAACAAACCAAGCAGATGTTTGACGAAAATCTTTAATAGCGTGTAAGTAAAACTTTAAAGCACGGACCACGTCCAGATTGTGTAACACAAGGATGGAACAACAATCTCTTTATTGATATTCTTGCTAGATACCACCTTAGGTAAGAACCCAGATTTGGTACGCAGGACTACCTTATCTGTATGAAAAATCAGATAAGGAGAATCACATTGTAAGGCAGATAACTCGGAGACTCTACGAGCCGAGGAAATAGCTACCAAAAAAAGGACTTTCCAAGATAAAAGTTTGATATCTATGGAATGAAGAGGTTCAAACGGAACTTCTTGAAGAACCTTAAGAACTAAGTTTAAGCTCCATGGTGGAGCAACCGGTTTAAACACAGGCTTGATTCTAACTAAAGCCTGAAAAAAAGCCTGAACGTCTGGAACATCTACCAGACGCATAACTAGCTGACAATCCTTTTTCCAAACCTTCTTGGAGAAAAGATAATATCCTAGGAATCCTGACCTTACTCCATGAGTAACCCTTGGATTCACACCAATAAAGATATCCACGCCATACCTTATGGTAAATTTTCCTGGTGACAGGCTTTCGTGCCTGTATTAAGGTATCAATAACTAACTCGGAGAAGCCACGCTTTGATAAAATCAAGCGTTCAATCTCTAGGCAGTCAGCCGCAGAGAAATTAGATTTGGATGGTTGGAAGGACCCTGAAGTAGAAGGTCCTGTCTCAGAAGCAGAGACCATGGTGGAAAGGATGACATGTCCACTAGATCTGCATACCAGGTCCTGCGTGGCCACGCAGGTGCTATCAGAATCACCGATGCTCTCTCCTGCTTGATTCTTGGCAATCAGTCTAGGGAGCAGAGGAAACGGTGGAAACACAGAAGCCAGGTTGAAAGACCAGGGCGCTGATAGAGCATCTATCAGTGTCGCCTTGGGATCCCTGGACCTGGATCCTTAACACGGAAGCTTGGCGTTCTGGCGAGACGCCATGAGATTCAGTTCTGGTTTGCCCCAACGATGAATCAGTTGTGCAAATACCTCCGGATGGAGTTCCCACTCTCCCAGATGAAAAGTCTGACGACTTAGAAAATCCGCCTCCCAGTGCTCTACACCTGGGATATGGATAGCTGATAGGTGGCAAGAGTGAATCTCTGCCCAGCGAATTATATTTGAAACTTCTAACATCTCTAGGGAACTTCTTGTTCCCCCTTGATGGTTGATGTAAGCTACAGTCGTGATGTTGTCCGACTGAATTCTGATGTACCTCAGAGTTGCTAACTGAGACAAGCCTGAAGAGCCTTGAATATCGCTCTTAGTTCCAGAATATTTATTGGAAGGAGAGACTCCTCCTGAGTCCACGATCCCTGAGCCTTCAGGGAGTTCCAGACTGCACCCCAACCTAGAAGGCTGGCATTTGTTGTTACAATTGTCCAATCTGGCCTGCGAAAGGTCATACCTTTGGACAGATGGACCCGAGATAGCTACCAGGGAAAAGAATCCCTGGTCTCTTGGTCCAGATTCAGTTGAGGGGACAAATCTGTGTAATCCCCGCTCCACTGACTGAGCATGCATAGTTGCAGCGGTCTGAGATGTAAGCGTGCAAACGGCACTATGTCCATTGCCGCTACCATTAAGCTGATTACTTCCATACACTGAGCCACCGAAGGGCACGGAATGGAATGAAGAACCCGGCAGGAATTTAGAAGCTTTGATAACCCAGACTCCGTCAGGTGAATTTTCATTTCTACAGAATCTATCAGAGTCCCTAGAAAGGAAACTCTTGTGAGTGGGGATAGAGAACTCTTTTCCTCGTTCACTTTCCACCCATGCGGCCTCAGAAATGCCAGTACTACGTCCGTATGAGACTTGGCAATTTGGAAGTTTGACACCTGTATCAGGATGTTGTCTAAATAAGGGGCTACTGCTATGCCCCGCGGCCTTAGGACCGCCATAAGCGACCCTAGAACCTTTGTAAAGATTCTTGGGGCTGTAGCTAATCCAAAGGGAAGAGCTACAACTGGTAATGCCTGTCTTGAAAGGCAAACCTGAGAAACCGATGATGATCTTTGTGTATCGGAATGTGAAGATAAGCATCCTTTAGATCCACTGTAGTCATATATTGACCCTCCTGGATCAGTGGTAGGATGGTACGAATAGTTTCCATCTTGAACGACGGAACTTTGAGGAATTTGTTTAAGATCTTTAGATCCAAAATTGGTCTGAAGGTTCCCTCTTTTTTGGGAACCACAAACAGATTTGAGTAAAAACCCTGTTGCTGTTCACTCCCATAACTAGGAGGTCTCGTACACAGTGTAAGAATGCCTCTCTCTTTATCTGGAGTGCAGATAATTGTGAAAGGTGAAATCTCCCTTTTGGGGGGGAAGCTTTGAAGTCCAGAAGATATCCCTTGATATAATTTCCAACGCACAGGGATCCTGAACATCTCTTGCCCACGCCTGGGCGAAGAGTGAAAGTCTGCCCCCTACTAGATCCATTGCTGGATAGGGGGCAGTTCCTTCATGCTGTCTTAGAGGCAGCAGCAGG
The DNA here is from genome assembly GCF_027579735.1 of Bombina bombina. Lineage (NCBI taxonomy): Eukaryota > Metazoa > Chordata > Amphibia > Anura > Bombinatoridae > Bombina > Bombina bombina. Next base: position 342,484,241 of record NC_069506.1, read on the forward strand.
CTTTTTTGACCTGCTTACCTTTTTTCCAGGTCTGGTTTGGTCTCCAGACCGTCTTGGATTGAGCAAAAGTTCCCTCTTGTTTATTATTAGAGGAAGTTGATGCCGCACCTGCCTTGAAGTTTTGAAAGGCACGAAAATTAGACTGTTTGGCCCTAGATTTGGACCTGTCCTGAGGAAGGGCATGACCTTTTCCTCCAGTGATATCAGCAATAATCTCCTTCAAACCAGGCCCGAATAGGGTCTGCCCCTTGAAGGGAATGTTAAGTAGCTTAGATTTTGAAGTCACGTCAGCTGACCATGATTTAAGCCATAGCGCTCTGCGCACCTGCATAGCAAAACTAGAATTCTTAGCTGTTAGTTTAGTCAAATGAACAATGGCATCAGAAAGAAAAGAATTGGCTAGCTTAAGTGCTCTAAGTTTGCCAAGTATGTCATCCAATGGAGTCGCTACCTGTAAAGCCTCTTCCAGAGACTCAAACCAGTACGCCGCAGCAGCAGTGACAGGGGCAATGCCTGCAAGGGGCTGTAGGATAAAACCTTGTTGAATAAATATTTTCTTAAGGTAACCTAATTTTTTATCCATTGGATCTAAAAAAGCACATCTGTCCTCGACAGGGATAGTAGTACGCTTTGCTAGAGTAGAAACTGCTCCCTCCACCTTAGGGACTGTCTGCCATAAGTCCCGTGTGGTGGCGTCTATTGGAAACATTTTTCTAAAAATAGGAGGGGAAGAGAACGGCACACCTGGTCTATCCCATTCCTTATTAATAATTTTTGTAAACCTTTAAGGCATTGGAAAAACATCAATACACACCGGCACTGCAAGTATTTATCCAGTAAACACAATTTCCCTGGCACTGCAATGGAATCACAGTCATTCAGAGCAGCTAAAACCTCCCTAAAAAACACACGGAGGTGTTCAAGCTTAAATTTAAATATAGAAATATTAGAATCAGGTATCTTCCTGAGTCATTAACATCACCCACTGACTGAAGCTCTCTTTCCTCAGCTTCTGCATATTGTGAGGCAGTATCAGACATGGTTCTTAAAGCGTCAGTATGCTCTGCATTTTGTCTCACCCCAGAGCTATCTCGCTTACCTCTAAGTTCAGGTAGTCTGGCCAATACCGCTGACAGTATTATCCATGACTGCCGCCATGTCTTGTAAAGTAAACGCTATGGGCGCCCTAGATGTACTTGGCGCCATTTGAGCGTGAGTCCCTTAAGAGGGAGTCAAAGGGTCTGACACGTGGGGAAAGTTAGTCGGCATAACTTCCCCCTCGTCAGATTCCTCTCGTGATAAAATTTTTTAAAAGACAGAAAATTATCTTTATTGCCTAAAATGAAATCAGTACATTTGGTACACATTCTAAGAGGGGGTTCCACCATGGCTTTTAAACATAATGAACAAGGAGTTTCTTCTATGTCAGACATGTTTATACAGACTAGCAATTAGACTAGCAAGCTTGGAAAACACTTTAAATCAAGTTAACAAGCAAATATAAAAAACGGTACTGTGCCTTTAAGAGAAACAAATTTTGTCAGAATTTGAAAAACAGTGAAAAACAGTGAAAAAATGCAGTAAATCAAACAAAATTTTTACAGTGTATGTAATAGACTAGCAGAGCATTGCACCCACTTGCAAATGGATGATTAACCCCTTAGTTCAAAAAACGGATCAAAAAAACGAAATAGACGTTTTTTAACAGTCACAACCAACTGCCACAGCAAGCTGTAGCCCTACCTTCCCCAATAAACGACTTTGGAAAGCCTTTGGGCCCTTTAGAGATGTCCTATAGCATTCAGAGGGCCTTTGAGGGAAGCTGGATAAAATAACAGAATTTATGCTTACCTGATAAATTACTTTCTCCAACGGTGTGTCCGGTCCACGGCGTCATCCTTACTTGTGGGATATTCTCCTCCCCAACAGGAAATGGCAAAGAGCCCAGCAAAGCTGGCCACATAGTCCCTCCTAGGCTCCGCCTACCCCAGTCATTCGACCGACGGACAGGAGGAAATATATATAGGAGAAACCATATGGTAACGTGGTGACTGTAGTTAGAGAAAATAATTCATCAGACCTGATTAAAAAACCAGGGCGGGCCGTGGACCGGACACACCGTTGGAGAAAGTAATTTATCAGGTAAGCATAAATTCTGTTTTCTCCAACATAGGTGTGTACGGTCCACGGCGTCATCCTTACTTGTGGGAACCAATACCAAAGCTTTAGGACACGGATGAAGGGAGGGAGCAAATCAGGTCACCCAAACGGAAGGCACCACGGCTTGCAAAACCTTTCTCCCAAAAATAGCCTCCGAAGATGCAAAAGTATATAATTTAAAAAATTTGGTCAACAGGAACCTCATTCTTGAAGGCCCATGTGGAAGCCACAGCCCTAGTGGAGTGAGCTGTGATACTTTCAGGAGGCTGCCGTCCGGCAGTCTCAAAAGCCAATCTGATGATGCTTTTAAACCAAAAGGAAAGAGAGGTAGAAGTTGCTTTTTTACCTCTCCTTTAACCAGAATAAACAACAAACAAAGAAGATGTTTGTCTAAAATCTTCAGTAGCCTCTAAATAGAATTTTAGAGCACGGACAACGTCCAAATTGTGTAACAAACGTTCCTTCTATGAAACTGGATTCGGACACATAGAAGGTACAACTATCTCCTGGTTAATATTTTTGTTGGAAACAACCTTCGGAAGAAAACCAGGCTCAGTACGTAAAACCACCTTATCTGCATGGACCAGATAGGGCGGAGAACACTGCAGAGCAGATAACTCAGAAACTCTTCTAGCGGAAGAAATTGCAACCTAAAACAAAACTTTCCAAGATAATAACTTAATATCTACGGAATGTAAGGGTTCAAACGGAACCCCTTGAAGAACTGAAAGAACTAGATTAAGACTCCAGGGAAGAGTCAAAGGTCTGTAAACAGGCTTGATTCTAACCAGAGCCTGAACAAACGCTTAAACGTCTGGCACAGCTGCCAGCCTTTTGTGAAGTAAAACAGATAAAGCAGAGATCTGTCCCTTCAGAGAACTCGCAGAAAATCCTTTCTCCAAACCTTCTTGTAGAAAGGAAAGAATCTTAGGAATTTTTATCTTGTTCCATGGGAATCCTTTAGATTCACACCAACAGATATATTTTTTCCATATATTATGGTAAATTTTTCTAGTTACAGGCTTTCTAGCCTGAATAAGAGTATCTATTACCGAATCTGAAAACCCACGCTTTGATAAAATCAAGCGTTCAAACTCCAAGCAGTCAGTTGGAGGAAAACCAGATTCGGATGTTCGAATGGACCCTGAATAAGAAGGTCCTGTCTCAAAGGTAGCTTCCATGGTGGAGCCGATGACACATTCACCAGGTCTGCATACCAAGTCCTGCGTGGCCACACAGGAACTATCAAGATCACCGAAGCCCTCTCCAGATTGATCCTGGCTACCAGCCTGGGAATGAGAGGAAACGGTGGGAATACATAAGCTAGGTTGAAGATCCAAGGTGCTACTATTGTATCCAATAGAGTCGCCTTGGGATCCCTGGATTTGGACCCGTAACAAGGGACCATGAAGTTCTGACGAGAGGCCATCAGAACCATGTCTGGAATGCCCCATAATTGAGTTATTTGGGCAAAGATTTCCAGATGGAGTTCCCACTCCCCCGGATGCTCCTCCATCGCCAGGGAACTCCTTGTTACCCCCTGATGGTTGATATATGTAACAGTCGTCATGATGTCTGATTGAAACCTTATGAATTTGGCCTTTGCTAGTCGAGGCCAAGCCTTGAGAGCATTGAATATCGCTCTCAGTTCCATTATGTTTATCGGGAGAAGAGAGTCTTCCCGAAACCATAGACCCTGAGCTTTCAGGGGTTCCCAGACCGCGCCCCAGCCCACCAGACTGGCGTTGGTCGTGACAATGACCTACTCTGGTCTGCGGAAGCTCATTCCCTGTGACAGGTTGTCCAGGGTCAGCCACCAACGGAGTGAATCTCTGGTTATTTGATCTACTTGTATCGTCGGAGACAAGTCTGTATAATCCCCATTCCACTGTCTGAGCATGCACAGGTGTAATGGTCTTAGATGAATTTGTGCAAAAGGAACTATGTCCATTGCCGCAACCATCAAACCTATTACTTCCATGCACTGCGCTATGGAAGGAAGAAGAACAGAATAAAGTACCTGACAAGAGCTTAGAAGTTTTGATTTTCTGGCCTCTGTCAGAAAAACCTTCATTTCTAAGGAAACTATTATTGTTCCCAAGAAGGGAACACTTGTTGACTGGGACAGAGAACTTTTTTCTATGTTCACTTTCCACCTGTGAGATCTGAGAAAGGCTAGGACAATGTCCGTATGAGCCCTTGCTTTTGACAGAGACGACACTTGAATCAGGATGTCGTCCAAGTAAGGTACTACTGCAATGCCCCTTGGTCTTAGCACCGCTAGAAGGGACCCTAGTACCCTTGTGAAAATCCTTGGAGCAGTGGCTAATCCGAATGGAAGTGCCACAAACTGGTAATGCTTGTCCAGAAAGGCGAACCTTAGGAACCGAAAATGTTCCTTGTGGATAGGAATACGTAGGTACGCATCCTTTAAGTCCACCGTGGTCATGAATTGACCTTCCTGGATGGTAGGAAGGATCGTTCGAATGGTTTCCATTTTGAACGATGAAACCCTTAGAAACTTGTTTAGAATCTTGAGATCTAAAATAGGTCTGAATGTTCCCTCTTTTTTGGGAATTATGAACAGGTTGGAGTAAAAACCCATCCCTTGTTCTCCTAATGGAACAGGATGAATCACTCCCATGCTTAACAGGTCTTCTACACAGTGTAAGAATGCCTGTTCGAAGATAATTGAGACCCGTGGAACCTTCCCCTTGGGGGTAGTTCCCTGAATTCCAAGAGATAACCTTGAGAAACTATTTCTAGCGCCCAAGGATCCTGAACATCTCTTGCCCCAGCCTGAGCAAAGAGAGAAAGTCTGCCCCCCACCAGATCCTTCCCAGATCGGGGGCCAACACTTCAAGCTGTTTTGGTAGCAGTGGCAGGTGACTTGGCCTGCTTACCCTTGTTCCAGCCTTGCATCGGCCTCCAGGCTGGCTTGGTTTGAGAAGTATTACCCTCTTGCTTAGAGGGTGTAGAATTTGAGGCTGGTCCGTTTCTGCGAAAGGGACGAAAATTTGGCTTATTTTTAGCCTTAAAAGACCTATCCAGAGGAAGGGCGTGGCCCTTTCCCCCAGTGATGTCTGAAATAATCTCTTTCAAGTCAGGGCCAAACAGTGTTTTACCCTTGAAAGGGATGTTAAGCAAAAGCGCTCTGCGCGCCACGATAGCAAACCCTGAATTATTCGCCGCTAATCTAGCTAATTGCAAAGCGGCATCTAAAATAAAAGAGTTAGCCAATTTAAGAGCTTGAACTCTGTCCAAAACCTCCTCGTACGAAGATTCTTTATTGAGCGACTTTTCTAGTTCTTCGGACCAGAAACACGCAGCTGTAGTGACAGGAACAATGCATGAAATTGGTTGTAGAAGGTAACCTTGCTGAACAAACATCTTTTTAAGCAAACCCTCTAACCTTTAATCCATAGGATCTTGAAAGCACAACTATCGTCTATAGGAATAGAAGTGCGTTTGTTTAGAGTAGAAACCGCCCCCTCGACCTTGGGGACTGTATGCTATAAGTCCTTTCTGGGGTCGACTATAGGAAATAATTTCTTAAATATAGGGGGAGGACAAAAGGTATGCCGGGCCTTTCCCACTCCTTATTTACTATGTCCGCCACCCGCTTGGGTATAGGAAAAACATCGGGGGGCACCGGAACCTCTAGGAACTTGTCCATCTTACCTAATTTCTCTGGAATGACCAAATTGTCACAATCATCCAGAGTAGATAATACCTCCTTAAGTAGTGCGTGGAGATGTTGTAATTTAAATTTAAAAGTTACAATATCAGGTTCTGCTTGTTGAGAAATTTTCCCTGAATCTGAAATTTCTCCCTCAGACAAAACCTCCCTCCTGGCCCCTTCAGATAGGTGTGAGGGTATGTCAGAACAGATATCATCAGCGTCCTTTTGCTCTTCAGTGTTTAAAACAGAGCAATCACGCTTTCTCTGATAAGTAGGCATTTTTTAAAAAATGCATGCAATAGAATTATCCATTACAGCCATTAATTGTTGTATGGTAATAAGTATTGGCGCACTAGATGTACTAGGGGCCTCTTGTGTGGGCAAAACTGGTGTAGACACAGAAGGGGATGATGCAGTACCATGCTTACTCCCCTCATTAGAGGAATCATCTTGGGCAATATCATATCTATGGCATTATTATCCCTACTTTGTTTGGACATTATGACACAAATATATCACATATATTTAAATGGGGAGACCCATTGGCTTTCATACATATAGAACATCGTTATCTGATGGTTCAGACATGTTAAACAGGCTTAAACTTGTCAACAAAGCACAAAAAAGTTTTACAATAAAACCGTTACTGTCCCTTTAAATTTTAAACTGAACACACTTTATTACTGAATATGTGAAAAAGTATGAAGGAATTGTTCAAAATTCACCAAAATTTCACCACAGTAACTTAAAGCCTTAAAAGTATTGCACACCAAATTTGAAAGCTTTAACCCTTAAAATAACGGAACCGGAGCCGTTTTTACATTTAACCCCTATACAGTCCCAGGTATCTGCTTTGCTGAGACCCAACCAAGCCCAGAGGGGAATACGATACCAAATGATGCCTTCTATAAGCTTTTTCAGTGGTTCTTAGCTCCTCACACATGCATCTGCATGCCATGCTTTCCAAAAACAACTGCGCATTAAAGGCGCGAAAATGAGGCTCTGTCTATGACTAGAAAAGGCCCCCAGTGAAAAAGGTGTCCAATACAGTGCCTGCCGTTTTTATTAAAACAATCCCCAAGATTTAACAACTATTAAAAGTAATAATCTGCCAAATATACTTAGTAAAGTAATCGTTTTAGCCCAGAAAAATGTCTACCAGTTTTTTAAGCCCTAATGAAGCCCTTTATTCTTTTACGTAAACTAAGAAAATGGCTTACCGGTTCCCATAGGGAAAATGACAGCTTCCAGCATTACCGAGTCTTGTTAGAAATGTGTCATACCTCAAGCAGCAAAGTCTGCCCACTGTTTCCCCCAACTGAAGTTACTTCATCTCAACAGTCCTGTGTGGAAACAGCTATCGATTTTAGTAACGGTTGCTAAAATCATTTTCCTCTTACAAACAGAAATCTTCATCTCTTTTCTGTTTCAGAGTAAATAGTACATACCAGCACTATTTTAAAATAACAAACTCTTGATTGAAGAACAAAAACTACATTTAAACACCAAAAAACTCTAAGCCATCTCCGTGGAGATGTTGCCTGTGCAACGGCAAAGAGAATGACTGGGGTAGGCGGAGCCTAGGAGGGACTATGTGGCCAGCTTTGCTGGGCTCTTTGCCATTTCCTGTTGGGGAAGAGAATATCCCACAAGTAAGGATGACGCCGTGGACCGGACACACCTATGTTGGAGAAAACAAACTTTTGATTGAAGAAAATAAACTAGCTATATTTAACCACTCTCTCCTACAACGTCCTTGCTTGTTGAGAGTTGCAAGAGAATGACTGGCTATGACAGTTAGGGGAGGAGCTATATTACAGCTCTGCTGTGGGTTTCCTCTTGCAACTTCCTGTTGGGAATGAGAATATCCCACAAGTGTAATGGATGATCCGTGGACTGGATACACCTTACAAGAGAAAGTACACACCTTGTAATCATTAGATATTTAAACATTAAAGTGATAGTAAATATTCATGTACTGTGTAACAGTATAAGTCACGCAGATAGGGAAAGTACACACCTTGTAATCATTAGATATTTAAACATTAAAGTGATAGTAAATATTCATGTACTGTGTAACAGTATAAGTCACGCAGATAGGGAAAGTAAACACCTTGTAATCATTAGATATTTAAACATTAAAGTGATAGTAAATATTCATGTACTGTGTAACAGTATAAGTCACGCAGATAGGGAAAGTGCACACCTTGTAATCATTAGATATTTAAACATTAAAGTGATAGTAAATATTCATGTACTGTGCAACAGTATAAGTTACGCAGATAGGGAAAGTACACACCTTGTAATCATTAGATATTTAAACATTAAAGTGATAGTAAATATTCATGTACTGTGTAACAGTATAAGTTACGCAGATAGGGAAAGTACACACCTTGTAATCATTAGATATTTAAACATTAAAGTGATAGTAAATATTCATGTACTGTGTAACAGTATAAGTCACGCAGATAGGGAAAGGAAACACCTTGTAATCATTAGATATTTAAACATTAAAGTGATAGTAAATATTCATGTACTGTGTAACAGTATAAGTCACGCAGATAGGGAAAGTACACACCTTGTAATCATTAGATATTTAAACATTAAAGTGATAGTAAATATTCATGTACTGTGTAACAGTATAAGTTACGCAGATAGGGAAAGTGCACACCTTGTAATCATTAGATATTTAAACATTAAAGTGATAGTAAATATTCATGTACTGTGTAACAGTATAAGTCACGCAGATAGGGAAAGTACACACCTTGTAATCATTAGATATTTAAACATTAAAGTGATAGTAAATATTCATGTACTGTGTAACAGTATAAGTTACGCAGATAGGGAAAGTACACACCTTGTAATCATTAGATATTTAAACATTAAAGTGATAGTAAATATTCATGTACTGTGTAACAGTATAAGTTACGCAGATAGGGAAAGTGCACACCTTGTAATCATTAGATATTTAAACATTAAAGTGATAGTAAATATTCATGTACTGTGTAACAGTATAAGTCACGCAGATAGGGAAAGTACACACCTTGTAATCATTAGATATTTAAACATTAAAGTGATAGTAAATATTCATGTACTGTGTAAGTTACGCAGATAGGGAAAGTACACACCTTGTAATCATTAGATATTTAAACATTAAAGTGATAGTAAATATTCATGTACTGTGTAACAGTATAAGTTACCCAGATAGGGAAAGTGCACACCTTGTAATCATTAGATATTTAAACATTAAAGTGATAGTAAATATTCATGTACTGTGTAACAGTATAAGTTACGCAGATAGGGAAAGTACACACCTTGTAATCATTAGATATTTAAACATTAAAGTGATAGTAAATATTCATGTACTGTGTAACAGTATAAGTTACCCAGATAGGGAAAGTACACACCTTGTAATCATTAGATATTTAAACATTAAAGTGATAGTAAATATTCATGTACTGTGTAACAGTATAAGTTACGCAGATAGGGAAAGTACGCACCTTGTAATCATTAGATATTTAAACATTAAAGTGATAGTAAATATCCATGTAATGTGTAACAGTATAAGTTACGCAGATAGGGAAAGTACGCACCTTGTAATCATTAGATATTTAAACATTAAAGTGATAGTAAATATTCATGTACTGTGCAACAGTATAAGTTACGCAGATAGGGAAAGTAAACACCTTGTAATCATTAGATATTTAAACATTAAAGTGATAGTAAATATTCATGTACTGTGTAACAGTATAAGTCACGCAGATAGGGAAAGTACACACCTTGTAATCATTAGATATTTAAACATTAAAGTGATAGTAAATATTCATGTACTGTGTAACAGTATAAGTCACGCAGATAGGGAAAGTACACACCTTGTAATCATTAGATATTTAAACATTAAAGTGATAGTAAATATTCATGTACTGTGTAACAGTATAAGTTACGCAGATAGGGAAAGTACACACCTTGTAATCATTAGATATTTAAACATTAAAGTGATAGTAAATATTCATGTACTGTGTAACAGTATAAGTCACGCAGATAGGGAAAGTACACACCTTGTAATCATTAGATATTTAAACATTAAAGTGATAGTAAATATTCATGTACTGTGTAAGTTACGCAGATAGGGAAAGTACACACCTTGTAATCATTAGATATTTAAACATTAAAGTGATAGTAAATATTCATGTACTGTGTAACAGTATAAGTCACGCAGATAGGGAAAGTACACACCTTGTAATCATTAGATATTTAAACATTAAAGTGATAGTAAATATTCATGTACTGTGTAAGTTACGCAGATAGGGAAAGTACACACTTTGTAATCATTAGATATTTAAACATTAAAGTGATAGTAAATATTCATGTACTGTGTAACAGTATAAGTCACGCAGATAGGGAAAGTACACACCTTGTAATCATTAGATATTTAAACATTAAAGTGATAGTAAATATTCATGTACTGTGTAACAGTATAAGTCACGCAGATAGGGAAAGTACACACCTTCTAATCATTAGATATTTAAACATTAAAGTGATAGTAAATATTCATGTACTGTGTAACAGTATAAGTCACGCAGATAGGGAAAGTACACACCTTGTAATCATTAGATATTTAAACATTTCCAGCAATTATTTTTCGGTAGCTAAAATCCACCTACCACCTGCCTTTTTTGGAGGAGCCAATCTGGTATTGAGTCTACAGACAATAAGGCTAGTTGTGGCCAATAAATTAGTATAAAGTGCATTGTTTTACAGTTTTTATCTTCTGAAGCCAATTAGATAATGATATGTAGCAGGGTTAGCCTTGATACGATTGCAGGGTTCATTTGAAGTTCTGATAATAACAAAATCCTTAATTTTCAGAGCTAAATTACATTAAAAGGGGATAAAATAAATATTGAACGTATATCACAAAGTTGTTTTACCACACACAACTAAATAGGTTATATAAATAATTAAAGGATTAAATATTTTTGCTGAAAAAGTTTTTTACAAGTTTTTTTTTCTGTAACGTTTATTTAGCCCTTGAAAACTTCTCTCCTACTCCCAACACGCTGCAGCTTTTTGACAAAAGGGGAGGTACAGCGCGTCCTATATAAATTGTGCACTTCTGCCACTGAACTCAAGGTCTTGATTGCAAACTGCACTTTTGCTTAACAGCAGCAGAGCAATAGCGCCCGGGTATAGACTGCAACAGAGTGTGAGCTACACTTGTCATTGACTGCCCCACCAGCCTGTCAAACAAAAACAAATAAAAAAAAAACCAACAAAACATACAGTTTGGCAGACAAGAAAATCTTGTAGGGGCTGAATATAAGGTAAAAAGTACATTTTTTAATAGGTTCTTTTATAAAAAAATATTTTAGTTAACCATATCTGCTTTAACCCCTTCACTACCGGGATTTACAGAAAAAACGCCCAAAATACCGGAGAATTTTTAGCATTTTTGCTATCACTCCATTTAAATAGAAATAGAGCCTTGGATTTTTTTTATTTACCTGTCAAAATTATATATAAATATATTTTTAAGTAGACAACCCAAGGTATTGATCTAGGCACATTTTGGTATATTTAATGCTACCATTTCAGAGCCAAATGCAATCAAATAAAAAAAAAAAGTTAACTTTTTCACAAACTGGGTTTCTCACTGAAATTATTTATATATTGCTTGTGCAATCATGGCACAAATGGTTGTAAAAGCTTCTCTGGGATCCCCTTTGTTCCGAAATAGCTGACATATATGGTTTTGCCATTGCTTTTTGGAAATTAGAAAGCCGCTAATTGCAGCTTTGCACCACACTATTATTCCTGGCAGTGAAGGGGTTATTTAGGTAGCTTGTAAGGTTAATTTTAGCTTTAGTATAGAGATTAACCTTCTATCTGACACCTCCCAAACAGCCCTCTCCTCCCCAGTCACCCCCATCTTAAGTACTGGCAGACAGTCTGACAATTTAAAAAAAGTAAATAAATAGAATCTACAGCACCAAATCAGGTAAAAGAATAAACCTTTATTTTCACATTACAAGCGACGTTTTCGGCCTCCATGGCCTTAATCATGCATATAAAACATCTATGCCCATATCCACAATATATAGGCTAATAAATTAAAAAGTTAATTACCAACAGATTTGACAAAATGTTTCATATAATATAATAGCTCCCCCTAGTGTTTACCATATTTTATTACATCAATCACTTTTAACCCTTTAGTATCCTTCAGAGTGTAATACTTAGAAGAGCTACCATTCTATAAACCAGTATCATTAAAAACAAATAGATATAGGGACAAGAATTGCTGTATTATAGATTAAATGTAACATAACCATTCAAATACATTTCTACTGCTTTTTTGTAATTTTTTGAAAAAATGTTTTACCAGAAAAACTAAGATTAGATAAAGACAGATAAATCTATTTCTCTATTTAACCCTTTAGGGTGCATACTATCTAATTTATGGATCCAAAAATTTTCTTTTTGTTTGAGGATCCTCTCCCTGTCTCCCCACCTCTTAATTTCCCTACATGGTCTACGATCTGCCATCTAATTTGGCTTATGTTATGTCCTGCCTGAATGAAGTGATTTGATACCGGGGCCTCTGTGTCACCACATCTCAAATTAGATTTATGCTTTGTCATTCTTTCTCTACCTTTGCTAGTAGATTCCCCAATGTAGATGAAAGCACATGGACAGTTGATTAAATAAATAATGTAAGATGTCTCACATGTATAATAACTTTTCATTTTATATTTGTGCCCTGTTCTTGGATGTATGAATTCTTTCCCTTTAATCATAGCATGGCAATTAGAACAACCTAAGCAAGGATAAGACCCAAATGATTGCTGACTTATATAGCTTTGCCTTAAATTTGTTAGTGGGTCCTAGATCACTCCTGATAAGTTTCTAACCCTCCTAAACGCCATAATAGGGTTCTGTTGAAATATCTCCATATCTTTATTACAATTTCTGATGATATCCCAATGTTTTCTTATAATTTTTGTAACCTCAGTACTATAAAGGTTATATTGTGAAGCTAATATCATCCTTTTGTTTTTATCCTTAGGGGCATTTTTTTCTTTGGGAATATTTTCATTGGGTTGAAGTTTTTTAATCTCATCTTTAATTAATTTCTTTGGATAGGCTCTTTTTATAAACCTATTACCCATTTCCATTATCCTAGTGGATAACACTTGTTCATCATTCACTATTCTATTAACCCTTAATAGTTGACTCCTTGGGAGGGAATCTGTTAACCTACTTGGGTGAAAACTATCATAAGATAACAATGTGTTTCTATCAGAGGGTTTTCTAAATAAATCTGTTTTGAGGACCCCATTCTCCTTGTACACCCTTGTGTCTAAAAATTCCACCAAAATCTCACTATATGTAAGTGTGAATTCTACCCTTGAGCTAACTGAATTAAGACAAGTTACAAACTGTTCTAGGGATCCAACGTCACCCCACCACACACCAAACACATCACAGATGAAACGCCACCAGGCTGCACCATATTCCTGAAATAACTTATTGGCATATACAAAATTCTCTTCAAAGCTATTCATAAATAGGTTGGCGTATGATGGGGCAACATTGGATATATATTTATTACTGGGCATATATAAATTATGGAGTTTATCAAGAAAATCACTTGTATCCTTAATATAGGCAATACCTCTTCTTCTTTTTTTTCTTTTTTTCTTTTTTTTGTAAGTAAAATTTTAGAGCACGCAAAACATCCAAGTTATGCAGAAGACGTTCCTTATGAGAGGAAGGATTAGGACAAAAAGAAGGAACAACAATTTCCTGACACACTACCTTAGGGAGAAACCCCAATTTAGTACGAAGGACTGCCTTATCTGCATGAAAAATAAGGTACGGGGAATCACACTGCAGAGCTGAAAGCTCAGAAACTCTAAGAGTGGAAGAAATAGCAAGGAGAAACAAAACCTTCCAAGATAACAATTTTATATCAACAACATGCATCGGCTCAAACGGAGCCTGCTGCAGAACTTTAAGAACTAGGTTAAGGCTCCAAGGAGGAGCAACAAGTTTAAACACAGGCCTGATTCTTACCAGGGCCTGAACAAAAGCTTGAACATCTGGAGAATCTGTCAGACGTTTGTGCAAAAGAATAGACAGTGCAGAAATCTGACCCTTCAGAGTACTGACTGACAAACCTTTCTCCAGGCCATCCTGAAGAAAAGATAAAATTCAGGGAATCCTCACCCAACTCCAGGAGAAACATTTAGCTTCGCACCAAAAAAGGTATTTACGCCATACCTTATGGTAAATCCTGCGAGTAACAGGTTTACAAGCCTGAAGCATAGTATCAATGACTGGTTCCGAAAAACTACATCTAGACAGAACTAGGTGTTCAATCTCCAAGCAGTCAGCTTCAGAGAATCTAGATTTGGATTATGGAATGGACCCTGAATTAGAAGGTCCTTCCTCAGAAGTAACCTCCAAGGTGAAAGAGATGACATCTTCACAAGATCTGCAAAACAGATCCTGCAAGGCCAGGCAGGAGCAATGACTTGTGAAAGGAGAGCAAACGGAGAAAATAGCTACACTAGACCGAAATCCCACAGAACCGCCAGGGCATCTATCAGAGCGGCCTGAGGATCTCTTGAACTTGAACCGTACCTTGGAAGATTGGCGTTCTGATGAGACGCCATCAAATAAAACTCATGAACCCCCCACATGAGGGTTATCCTGGAGAACAATTCCGGATGGAGAGCCCACTCTCCGGGATGAAAAGTCTGTCTGCTCAGAAAATCCGCCTCCCAATTGTCCACTCCTGGAATGTGGATAGCAGATAGAAGACAATCTTGACCTTACACCGACGGCAGAATACGAGTCACCTCCTTCATGGCCAAGGAACTCTGAGTTCCTCCCTGGTGGTTGATGTAAGCCACCGAGGTGATGTTGTCCGACTGAAATCTGATAAACTGGACTAAAGATAACTGAGGCCAAGCTGTCAAGGCATTGAATATGGCTCTCAACTCCAAGATATTTATGGGAAGAGAGGACTCTTCCCGAGACAACAGACCCTGAGCCTTCAGAGAAGCCCAAACAGTTCCCCAGCCAGACAGGCTGGCGTCCGTAGTCACAATCACCCAGCAAGGTCTCAGGAAGCAAGTTCCTTGAGCCAGATTTTCCTAAGAAATCCACCACAAGAGTCTCTTGTTAAGAGGTCCAGATTTATCCTCTGCGATAAATCTGAATGGTCTCCGTTCCATTGACGGAGCATGCACAGTTGTAGTGGTCGCAGATGGAACGGAGCAAAAGGAATGATGTCCATGGAAACTACCATCAGACCAATCACCTCCATGCACTGAGCCACTGATGGACAAAAGGCAGACTGGAGGGAAAGACAAGAAGCCAGAGGTTTGGATTTTCTGACATCCGTCAGGAGAATCCTCATAGTCAGAGAATCTATGATTGCCCCTAGGAAAGTCACTCTTGTAGATGGAACTAGAGAACTCTTTCTCAGATTCACTTTCTGCCCGTGGGAACGTAGAAAAGACAACAACATCTCTGTAAGAGATTTTGCTAGTTGAAAAGATGAAGCCTGAATCAAGATGTCATCTAAATAAGGCACCACTGTAATTCCCTGAGATCTGATCACTGCCAATAGAACTCCCAGAACTTTTGAGAATACTCTGGGAGCTGTGGCAAGACCAAACGGAAGAGCAATAAACTGGAAATGCTTGTCCAGAAAGGCAAACCTGAGAAACAGGTAATGATCCCTGTGAATGGATACGTGTAAATACATGTCCTTCAGGTCTATGGTCATCATGAATTGACTTTCCTGCACCAATAAACGAATGGAATGAATAGATTCCATCTTGAAGGACGGAACCCTGAGGAATTTGTTGAAACAATGTTCCCTCCTTTTTGGGAACCACAAATAGATTTGAATAGAATCCTAGACCTTGTTCCTCTAGAGGGACTGGAACAATAACTCCCAGGGAGGATAGGTCCTTTACGCAACTTAAGAAGGCCTCCCTCTTTACCTGGTTTGAGAATAGTTTTGACAGGAGAAATCTGCCCCTTGGAGGGCGAGACTTGAATCCTATCTTGTAACCCTGGGGTACTATGTCCACAGCCCATGGATATGGGACATTGTGTATCCAAGCCTGTTGAAAATGAGAAAGTCTGCCCCCAACCGGATCCAAAATTGGATCAGGGGAAGACCCTTCATGAAGATTTAGAGTCAGCGGAAGGCTTTTTGTTTTGTTTTCCCTTATTCCAGGGCTGGCTGGATTTCCAAGTGGACCTGGATTGGTCTGGTTTGGCAGAAGAGGAGGACTTTTGTCCCTTAAAATTCAGAAAGGAAAGAAAATTAGAAGACTACCGACCCCTAGGTCTATTCTTATTGTGCCGAGGTAGGAAAGATCCTTTTCCACCAGTAATCTCTGAAATGATCTCCGCCAGATCAGGTCCAAACAAAGTTTTGTCCTTATAAGGCAAAGCCAAAAGCTTGGCTTTTGAAGAAACATCAGCTGACCAAGATTTTAACCACAAAGCTCTGCAAGCTAAAACAGTGAAGTAAGAAATCTTAGCTCCCAGTCTAAATACCTGTATGTTGGCATCACAGATAAAGGTATTGGCCAGTTTAAGAGCCTTGATCCTGTCTTGGATATCCTCTGTAGTCTCTTCTGAAATCAGATCAGACAGGGTATCGCACCAATAAGATGCTGCTCCCGCAACCGTGGCAATAATTGTCGCAGGTTGCCATTGTAAACCCTGATTGACATACATCCATAGGATCCTTAAAAGAACAACTATCCTTTATAGAAATGGTAGTTCTCTTAGCTAGAGTAGAAATAGCACCTTCAACTTTAGGAACGGTGCGCCATGAGTCTCGAATAGAGTCAACAACAGGAAACATCTTTTTAAAAACAGGGGAAGGGGAAAAACGGGACCCCTGGCTTATCCCATTCCAGTGCTATAACTTCTGAAATTTTCCTAGGAACAAGAAAAACGTCATTAGAAGAAAAAGGCTCATAAACTCTATCCAGTTTAGAAGACGTCCAAAGTACCTAAAACCTCCTTCAGAAGTGACCGAAAATGTTCAAGCTTAAATCTAAAATTTACTTCTTCAGATTCTGAAGATTTTACCGCCAAAGAATCAGAGTCTGAAATTTCACCTTCAGAAGCTACTGAAGTATTTTCCTTACCAGACAATTGAGAAAGGTTGACCAGCGCAGATTTAAAGGGGTCAGAAGCCTTACTAGCGGTCAAATGTTTAGATTTTCTCTTACATTTACCCGAAGAAGGGAAAGCTGACAAAGCCGCTGTTACTGCAGAGGTAATCTGAGCGGCAAAATCCCCAGGTAAATAAACACCCCCAGGTAGTTGAGAGGACATAGGAGGCAGATAGTGGGGAACAACTAAGGCTTGGGACGTTTGAGGAGAAAGCTGAGGCATATCACGCACAGCATTATTCTGAGAGACATTTGGCTCAGAAGGGAGTAATTTATCTTTAAATTTTAATGTTTTTGATAAACATGAGGAACACAATTGCATTGGCAAAACAATTTGAGCCTCTAAACATAATAAGCATTTATCAATAGACATGGATTGATATAACTCTGAAACCATTTTACAGATTCAACAGATTAAAATATGGAAAAATAATAAATCTGATAAAAATTTATTAGAATGTCTATAAATCTGAGAGCAAAAAACAAAAAAAAAACCATACAAACAAACGTTCAAAGCAACCCTTCAGATTGCCTGAAGCTCCTATCGGACCGGAATTGACACCCCTACTAGGCAGGAAACGAAATCGGTTTGCAAGGATCTTCTCCTCCTATTCAGGAAAGGATCTGCTTAGCATCCAACAGGCAATATGATGCACCTTATCGCAAGGGAAAAACTGACGAAGCTCCACTCAGATAAACCGGAAGTGTGGGTGTCACGTTAGTGGGGAGAATAACTAACTGTGCCACTTAAAAACAGAATTTATGTTTACCTGATAAATTACTTTCTCCAACGGTGTGTCCGGTCCACGGCGTCATCCTTACTTGTGGGATATTCTCTTCCCCAACAGGAAATGGCAAAGAGCCCAGCAAAGCTGGTCACATGATCCCTCCTAGGCTCCGCCTACCCCAGTCATTCGACCGACGTTAAGGAGGAATATTTGCATAGGAGAAACCATATGATACCGTGGTGACTGTAGTTAAAGAAAATAAAATATCAGACCTGATTAAAAAACCAGGGCGGGCCGTGGACCGGACACACCGTTGGAGAAAGTAATTTATCAGGTAAACATAAATTCTGTTTTCTCCAACATAGGTGTGTCCGGTCCACGGCGTCATCCTTACTTGTGGGAACCAATACCAAAGCTTTAGGACACGGATGAAGGGAGGGAGCAAATCAGGTCACCTAAATGGAAGGCACCACGGCTTGCAAAACCTTTCTCCCAAAAATAGCCTCAGAAGAAGCAAAAGTATCAAACTTGTAAAATTTGGTAAAAGTGTGCAGTGAAGACCAAGTCGCTGCCCTACATATCTGATCAACAGAAGCCTCGTTCTTGAAGGCCCATGTGGAAGCCACAGCCCTAGTGGAATGAGCTGTGATTCTTTCGGGAGGCTGCCGTCCGGCAGTCTCGTAAGCCAATCTGATGATGCTTTTAATCCAAAAAGAGAGAGAGGTAGAAGTTGCTTTTTGACCTCTCCTTTTACCGGAATAAACAACAAACAAGGAAGATGTTTGTCTAAAATCCTTTGTAGCATCTAAATAGAATTTTAGAGCGCGAACAACATCCAAATTGTGCAACAAACGTTCCTTCTTCGAAACTGGTTTCGGACACAGAGAAGGTTCGATAATCTCCTGGTTAATGTTCTTGTTAGAAACAACTTTTGGAAGAAAACCAGGTTTAGTACGTAAAACCACCTTATCTGCATGGAACACCAGATAAGGAGGAGAACACTGCAGAGCAGATAATTCTGAAACTCTTCGAGCAGAAGAAATTGCAACCAAAAACAAAACTTTCCAAGATAATAACTTAATATCAACGGAATGTAAGGGCTCAAACGGAACCCCCTGAAGAACTGAAAGAACCAAGTTGAGACTCCAAGGAGGAGTCAAAGGTTTGAAAACAGGCTTGATTCTGACCAGAGCCTGAACAAAGGCTTGAACATCTGGCACAGCTGCCAGCTTTTTGTGAAGTAACACAGACAAGGCAGAAATCTGTCCCTTCAGGGAACTTGCAGATAATCCTTTTTCCAATCCTTCTTGAAGGAAGGATAGAATCTTAGGAATTTTAACCTTGTCCCAAGGGAATCCTTTAGATTCACACCAACAGATATATTTTTTCCAAACTTTGTGGTAAATCTTTCTAGTTACAGGCTTTCTGGCCTGAACAAGAGTATCGATAACAGAATCTGAGAACCCTCGCTTCGATAAGATCAAGCGTTCAATCTCCAAGCAGTCAGCTGGAGTGAGACCAGATTCGGATGTTCGAACGGACCCTGAACAAGAAGGTCTCGTCTCAAAGGTAGCTTCCATGGTGGAGCCGATGACATATTCACCAGATCTGCATACCAAGTCCTGCGTGGCCACGCAGGAGCTATCAAGATCACCGACGCCCTCTCCTGATTGATCCTGGCTACCAGCCTGGGGATGAGAGGAAACGGCGGGAACACATAAGCTAGTTTGAAGGTCCAAGGTGCTACTAGTGCATCCACTAGAGCCGCCTTGGGATCCCTGGATCTGGACCCGTAGCAAGGAACTTTGAAGTTCTGACGAGAGGCCATCAGATCCATGTCTGGAATGCCCCACAGTTGAGTGACTTGGGCAAAGATTTCCGGATGGAGTTCCCACTCCCCCGGATGCAATGTCTGACGACTCAGAAAATCCGCTTCCCAATTTTCCACTCCTGGGATGTGGATAGCAGACAGGTGGCAGGAGTGAGACTCCGCCCATAGAATGATTTTGGTCACTTCTTCCATCGCTAGGGAACTCCTTGTTCCCCCCTGATGGTTGATGTACGCAACAGTTGTCATGTTGTCTGATTGAAACCGTATGAACTTGGCCCTCGCTAGCTGAGGCCAAGCTTTGAGAGCATTGAATATCGCTCTCAGTTCCAGAATATTTATCGGTAGAAGAGATTCTTCCCGAGACCAAAGACCCTGAGCTTTCAGGGATCCCCAGACCGCGCCCCAGCCCATCAGACTGGCGTCGGTCGTGACAATGACCCACTCTGGTCTGCGGAAGGTCATCCCTTGTGACAGGTTGTCCAGGGACAGCCACCAACGGAGTGAGTCTCTGGTCCTCTGATTTACTTGTATCTTCGGAGACAAGTCTGTATAGTCCCCATTCCACTGACTGAGCATGCACAGTTGTAATGGTCTTAGATGAATGCGCGCAAAAGGAACTATGTCCATTGCCGCTACCATCAAACCTATCACTTCCATGCACTGCGCTATGGAAGGAAGAGGAACGGAATGAAGTATCCGACAAGAGTCTAGAAGCTTTGTTTTTCTGGCTTCTGTCAGAAAAATCCTCATTTCTAAGGAGTCTATTATTGTTCCCAAGAAGGGAACCCTTGTTGACGGAGATAGAGAACTCTTTTCCACGTTCACTTTCCATCCGTGAGATCTGAGAAAGGCCAGGACAATGTCCGTGTGAGCCTTTGCTTGAGGAAGGGACGACGTTTGAATCAGAATGTCGTCCAAGTAAGGTACTACGGCAATGCCCCTTGGTCTTAGCACAGCTAGAAGGGACCCTAGTACCTTTGTGAAAATCCTTGGAGCAGTGGCTAATCCGAAAGGAAGCGCCACAAACTGGTAATGCTTGTCCAGGAATGCGAACCTTAGGAACCGATGATGTTCCTTGTGGATAGGAATATGTAGATACGCATCCTTTAAATCCACCGTGGTCATGAATTGACCTTCCTGGATGGAAGGAAGAATTGTTCGAATGGTTTCCATCTTGAACGATGGAACCTTGAGAAACTTGTTTAAGATCTTGAGATCTAAGATTGGTCTGAACGTTCCCTCTTTTTTGGGAACTATGAACAGATTGGAGTAGAACCCCATCCCTTGTTCTCCTAATGGAACAGGATGAATCACTCCCATTTTTAACAGGTCTTCTACACAATGTAAGAATGCCTGTCTTTTTATGTGGTCTGAAGACAACTGAGACCTGTGGAACCTCCCCCTTGGGGGAAGCCCCTTGAACTCCAGAAAATAACCTTGGGAGACTATTTCTAGCGCCCAAGGATCCAGAACATCTCTTGCCCAAGCCTGAGCGAAGAGAGAGAGTCTGCCCCCCACCAGATCCGGTCCCGGATCGGGGGCCAACATTTCATGCTGTCTTGGTAGCAGTGGCAGGTTTCTTGGCCTGCTTTCCCTTGTTCCAGCCTTGCATTGGTCTCCAAGCTGGCTTGGCTTGAGAAGAATTACCCTCTTGCTTAGAGGACGTAGCACTTTGGGCTGGTCCGTTTCTACGAAAGGGACGAAAATTAGGTTTATTTTTTGCCTTGAAAGGCCGATCCTGAGGAAGGGCGTGGCCCTTACCCCCAGTGATATCAGAGATAATCTCTTTCAAGTCAGGGCCAAACAGCGTTTTCCCCTTGAAAGGAATGTTAAGTAGCTTGTTCTTGGAAGACGCATCAGCTGACCAAGATTTCAACCAAAGCGCTCTGCGCGCCACAATAGCAAACCCAGAGTTCGTAGCCGCTAACCTAGCCAATTGACAAAGTGGCGTCTAAGGTGAAAGAATTAGCCAATTTGAGAGCATTGATTCTGTCCATAATCTCCTCATAAGGAGGAGAATCACTATCGACCGCCTTTACCAGCTCACCGAACCAGAAACACGCGGCTGTAGCGACAGGGACAATGCATGAAATTGGTTGTAGAAGGTAACCCTGCTGAACAAACATCTTTTTAAGTAAACCTTCTAATTTTTTATCCATAGGATCTTTGAAAGCACAACTATCTTCTATGGGTATAGTGGTGCGTTTGTTTAAGGTGGAAACCGCTCCCTCGACCTTGGGGACTGTCTGCCATAAGTCCTTTCTGGGGTCGACCATAGGAAACAATTTTTTAAATATGGGGGGAGGGACGAAAGGAATACCGGGCCTTTCCCATTCTTTATTTACAATGTCCGCCACCCGCTTGGGTATAGGAAAAGCTTCTGGGAGCCCCGGGACCTCTAGGAACTTGTCCATTTTACATAGTTTCTCTGGGATGACCAACTTGTCACAATCATCCAGAGTCGATAATACCTCCTTAAGCAGAATGCGGAGATGTTCCAACTTAAATTTAAACGTAATCACATCAGGTTCAGCTTGTTGAGAAATGTTCCCTGAATCAGTAATTTCTCCCTCAGACAAAACCTCCCTGGCCCCATCAGACTGGTTTAGGGGCCCTTCAGAACCATTATTATCAGCGTCGTCATGCTCTTCAGTATCTAAAACAGAGCAGTCGCGCTTACGCTGATAAGTGTTCATTTTGGCTAAAATGTTTTAGACAGAATTATCCATTACAGCCGTTAATTGTTGCATAGTAAGGAGTATTGGCGCGCTAGATGTACTAGGGGCCTCCTGAGTGGGCAAGACTCGTGTAGACGAAGGAGGGAATGATGCAGTACCATGCTTACTCCCCTCACTTGAGGAATCATCTTGGGCATCATTGTCATTGTCACATAAATCACATTTATTTAAATGAGAAGGAATTCTGGCTTCCCCACATTCAGAACACAGTCTATCTGGTAGTTCAGACATGTTAAACAGGCATAAACTTGATAACAAAGTACAAAAAACGTTTTAAAATAAAACCGTTACTGTCACTTTAAATTTTAAACTGAACACACTTTATTACTGCAATTGCGAAAAAATATGAAGGAATTGTTCAAAATTCACCAAAATTTCACCACAGTGTCTTAAAGCCTTAAAAGTATTGCACACCAAAATTGGAAGCTTTAACCCTTAAAATAACGGAACCGGAGCCGTTTTTAACTTTAACCCCTTTACAGTCCCTGGTATCTGCTTTGCTGAGACCCAACCAAGCCCAAAGGGGAATACGATACCAAATGACGCCTTCAGAAAGTCTTTTCTAAGTATCAGAGCTCCTCACACATGCGACTGCATGTCATGCCTCTCAAAAACAAGTGCGCAACACCGGCGCGAAAATGAGGCTCTGCCTATGATTTGGGAAAGCCCCTAAAGAATAAGGTGTCTAAAACAGTGCCTGCCGATATAATCTTATCAAAATACCCAGATTAAATGATTCCTCAAGGCTAAATATGTGTTAATAATGAATCGATTTAGCCCAGAAAAAGTCTACAGTCTTAATAAGCCCTTGTGAAGCCCTTATTTACTATCTTAATAAACATGGCTTACCGGATCCCATAGGGAAAATGACAGCTTCCAGCATTACATCGTCTTGTTAGAATGTGTCATACCTCAAGCAGCAAGAGACTGCTCACTGTTCCCCCAACTGAAGTTAATTGCTCTCAACAGTCCTGTGTGGAACAGCCATGGATTTTAGTAACGGTTGCTAAAATCATTTTCCTCATACAAACAGAAATCTTCATCTCTTTTCTGTTTCTGAGTAAATAGTACATACCAGCACTATTTTAAAATAACAAACTCTTGATTGAATAATAAAAACTACAGTTAAACACTAAAAAACTCTAAGCCATCTCCGTGGAGATGTTGCCTGTACAACGGCAAAGAGAATGACTGGGGTAGGCGGAGCCTAGGAGGGATCATGTGACCAGCTTTGCTGGGCTCTTTGCCATTTCCTGTTGGGGAAGAGAATATCCCACAAGTAAGGATGACGCCGTGGACCGGACACACCTATGTTGGAGAAAGGGGGTGAAAAAACATAATTTATGCTTACCTGATAAATTCCTTTCTTCTGTTGTGTGATCAGTCCACGGGTCATCATTACTTCTGGGATATAACTCCTCCCCAACAGGAAATGCAAGAGGATTCACCCAGCAGAGCTGCATATAGCTCCTCCCCTCTACGTCACTCCCAGTCATTCGACCAAGAATCAACGAGAAAGGAGAAACCAAGGGTGAAGTGGTGACTGGAGTATAATTTAAAAAATATTTACCTGCCTTAAAAAACAGGGCGGGCCGTGGACTGATCACACAACAGAAGAAAGGAATTTATCAGGTAAGCATAAATTATGTTTTCTTCTGTTATGTGTGATCAGTCCACGGGTCATCATTACTTCTGGGATACCAATACCAAAGCAAAAGTACACGGATGACGGGAGGGATAGGCAGGCTCATTATACAGAAGGAACCACTGCCTGAAGAACCTTTCTCCCAAAAATAGCCTCCGAAGAAGCAAAAGTGTCAAATTTGTAAAATTTGGAAAAAGTATGAAGCGAAGACCAAGTTGCAGCCTTGCAAATCTGTTCAACAGAGGCCTCATTCTTAAAGGCCCAAGTGGAAGCCACAGCTCTAGTAGAATGAGCTGTAATTCTTTCAGGAGGCTGCTGTCCAGCAGTCTCATAGGCTAAACGAATTATGCTACGAAGCCAGAAGGAGAGAGAGGTAGCCGAAGCCTTATGACCTCTCCTCTGACCAGAGTACACGACAAACAGGGAAGACGTTTGTCGAAAATCCTTAGTTGCCTGCAAGTAGAACTTGAGGGCACGAACTACATCCAGATTGTGTAGAAGACGTTCCTTCTTTGAAGAAGGATTCGGGCACAGGGAAGGAACCACGATCTCTTGATTGATGTTCCTGTTAGTGACTACCTTAGGTAAGAACCCAGGTTTAGTACGCAGAACTACCTTATCTGAATGAAAAATCAAATAAGGAGAATCACAATGTAAAGCTGATAACTCAGAGACTCTCCGAGCCGAAGAAATAGCCATTAAAAATAACACTTTCCAAGATAACAACTTTATATCAATGGAATGAAGGGGTTCAAACGGAACTCCTTGTAGAACGTTAAGAACAAGGTTTAAACTCCATGGCGGAGCAACAGTTTTAAACACAGGCTTGATTCTAGCTAAAGCCTGACAAAAAGCCTGGACGTCTGGATTTTCTGACAGACGCCTGTGCAACAAGATGGACAGAGCTGAGATCTGTCCCTTTAATGAACTAGCCGATAAACCCTTTTCTAAACCTTCTTGTAGAAAGGACAATATCCTAGGAATCCTAACCTTACTCCAAGAGTAACCTTTGGATTCGCACCAGTATAGGTATTTACGCCATATCTTATGGTAAATCCTTCTGGTAACAGGCTTCCTAGCCTGTATCAGGGTATCAATAACCGACTCAGAAAAACCACGTTTTGATAAAATCAAGCGTTCAATTTCCAAGCAGTCAGCTTCAGAGAAGTTAGATTTTGATGTTTGAATGGACCCTGTATCAGAAGGTCCTGTCTTAGAGGTAGAGACCAAGGCGGACAGGATGACATGTCCACTAGATCTGCATACCAAGTCCTGCGTGGCCATGCAGGCGCTATTAGAATCACTGATGCTCTCTCCTGTTTGATTTTGGCAATCAATCGAGGAAGCAGCGGGAAGGGTGGAAACACATAAGCCATCCCGAAGTTCCAAGGTGCTGTCAAAGCATCTATCAGAACCGCTCCCGGATCCCTGGATCTGGACCCGTAGCGAGGAAGTTTGGCGTTCTGGCGAGACGCCATGAGATCTATCTCTGGTTTGCCCCAACGTCGAAGTATTTGGGCAAAGACCTCCGGATGAAGTTCCCACTCCCCCGGATGAAAAGTCTGGCGACTCAAGAAATCCGCCTCCCAGTTCTCCACTCCCGGGATGTGGATTGCTGACAGGTGGCAAGAGTGAGACTCTGCCCAGCGAATTATCTTTGATACTTCCATCATTGCTAGGGAGCTTCTTGTCCCTCCTTGATGGTTGATGTAAGCTACAGTCGTGATGTTGTCCGACTGAAACCTGATGAACCCCCGAGTTTTTAACTGGGGCCAAGCCAGAAGGGCATTGAGAACTGCTCTCAATTCCAGAATGTTTATTGGTAGGAGACTTTCCTCCTGATTCCATTGTCCCTGAGCCTTCAGAGAATTCCAGACAGCGCCCCAACCTAGTAGGCTGGCGTCTGTTGTTACAATTGTCCAGTCCGGCCTGCTGAATGGCATCCCCCTGGACAGATGTGGCCGAGAAAGCCACCATAGAAGAGAGTTTCTGGTCTCTTGATCCAGATTCAGAGTAGGGGACAAGTCTGAGTAATCCCCATTCCACTGACTCAGCATGCACAATTGCAGCGGTCTGAGATGTAGACGTGCAAAGGGTACTATGTCCATTGCTGCTACCATTAAGCCGATCACCTCCATGCATTGAGCTACTGACGGGAGTTGAATGGAATGAAGGACACGGCATGCATTTAGAAGCTTTGTTAATCTGTCTTCTGTCAGATAAATTTTCATTTCTACAGAATCTATAAGAGTCCCCAAGAATGGAACTCTTGTGAGAGGAAAGAGAGAACTCTTCTTTTCGTTCACTTTCCATCCATGCGACCTTAGAAATGCCAGAACTAACTCTGTATGAGACTTGGCAGTTTGAAAGCTTGAAGCTTGTATCAGAATGTCGTCTAGGTACGGAGCTACCGAAATTCCTCGCGGTCTTAGTACCGCCAGAAGGGCACCCAGAACCTTTGTGAAGATTCTTGGAGCCGTAGCCAATCCGAATGGAAGAGCTACAAACTGGTAATGCCTGTCTAAGAAGGCAAACCTTAGATACCGGTAATGATCTTTGTGAATCGGTATGTGAAGGTAAGCATCCTTTAAATCCACTGTGGTCATGTACTGACCCTTTTGGATCATGGGTAAGATTGTCCGAATAGTTTCCATTTTGAACGATGGAACTCTTAGGAATTTGTTTAGGATCTTTAAATCCAAGATTGGCCTGAAAGTTCCCTCTTTTTTGGGAACCACAAACAGGTTTGAGTAAAACCCTTGTCCCTGTTCCGACCGCGGAACCGGATGGATCACTCCCATTAATAACAGATCTTGTACACAGCGTAGAAACGCTTCTTTCTTTATCTGGTTTGTTGACAACCTTGACAGATGAAATCTCCCTCTTGGGGGAGAGAATTTGAAGTCTAGAAGGTATCCCTGAGATATGATCTCTAGCGCCCAGGGATCCTGAACATCTCTTGCCCAAGCCTGGGCGAAGAGAGAGAGTCTGCCCCCCACTAGATCCGGTCCCGGATCGGGGGCCCTCGATTCATGCTGTCTTAGGGGCAGCAGCAGGTTTCCTGGCCTGCTTGCCCTTGTTCCAGGACTGGTTAGGTTTCCAGCCTTGTCTGTAACGAGCAACGGCTCCTTCCTGTTTTGGTGCAGTGGAAGTTGGTGCTGCTCCTGCTTTGAAATTCCGAAAGGGACGAAAATTAGACTGTCTAGCCTTAGCTTTGGCTTTGTCTTGAGGCAGGGCGTGGCCCTTACCTCCTGTAATGTCAGCGATAATTTCTTTCAAACCGGGCCCAAATAAAGTTTGCCCTTTGAAAGGTATATTAAGTAATTTGGACTTAGAAGTTACATCAGCTGACCAGGATTTTAGCCACAGCGCCCTACGTGCCTGAATGGCGAATCCTGAGTTCTTAGCCGTAAGTTTGGTTAAATGTACTACGGCCTCCGAAATGAATGAATTAGCTAGTTTAAGGACTCTAAGCCTGTCCGTAATGTCGTCCAGCGTAGCTGAACTAAGGTTCTCTTCCAGAGACTCCATCCAAAATGCTGCTGCAGCCGTAATCGGCGCGATGCATGCAAGGGGTTGCAATATAAAACCTTGTTGAACAAACATTTTCTTAAGGTAACCCTCTAATTTTTTATCCATTGGATCTGAAAAAGCACAGCTATCCTCCACCGGGATAGTGGTACGCTTAGCTAAAGTAGAAACTGCTCCCTCCACCTTAGGGACCGTTTGCCATAAGTCCCGTGTGGTGGCGTCTATTGGAAACATCTTTCTAAATATTGGAGGGGGTGAGAACGGCACACCGGGTCTATCCCACTCCTTAGTAACAATTTCAGTTAGTCTCTTAGGTATAGGAAAAACGTCAGTACTCGCCGGTACCGCAAAGTATTTATCCAACCTACACAATTTCTCTGGTATTGCAACAGTGTTACAATCATTAAGAGCCGCTAAAACCTCCCCTAGTAATACCCGGAGGTTCTCCAATTTAAATTTAAAATTTGAAATATCTGAATCCAATCTGTTTGGATCAGAACCGTCACCCACAGAATGAAGCTCTCCGTCCTCATGCTCTGCAAGCTGTGACGCAGTATCAGACATGGCTCTAGTATTATCAGCGCACTCTGTTCTCACCCCAGAGTGATCACGCTTGCCCCTTAGTTCTGGTAATTTAGCCAAAACTTCAGTCATAACAGTAGCCATATCTTGTAATGTTATCTGTAATGGCCGCCCAGATGTACTAGGCGTCACAATATCACGCACCTCCCGGGCGGGAGATGCAGGTACTGACACGTGAGGCGAGTTAGTCGGCATAACTCTCCCCTCGCTGTTTGGTGAAATTTGTTCAATTTGTACAGATTGGCTTTTATTTAAAGTAGCATCAATACAGTTAGTACATAAATTTCTATTGGGCTCCACCTTGGCATTGGAACAAATGACACAGGTATCTTCCTCTGAATCAGACATGTTTAACACACTAGCAAATAAACTTGCAACTTGGTTACAATCTTATTTAATAAAAACGTACTGTGCCTCAAAGAAGCACTAAACGATTAAATGACAGTTGAAATAATGAACTGAAAAACTGTTATAGCATCAATCCTTGAAAACAACACAACTTTTAGCAAAGGTTTGTTCCCATTAGTAAAGTAACAATAATTAAATTTGAAACGTAAAAATAAGAGAGCAACGTTTTTAATCACAGTCAATATATAAGTCTCACAGCTCTGCTGAGAGAATCTACCTCCCTTCAAAGAAGTTTGAAGACCCCTGAGTTCTGTTAGAGATGAACCGGATCATGCAGGAAATACAAGAGTAACTGACTGGAAATTTTTGATGCGTAGCAAAGAGCGCCAAAAACGGCCCCTCCCCCTCACACACAGCAGTGAGAGAGAAACGAAACTGTCACAATTAAAACAAGCAACTGCCAAGTGGAAAAATAATGCCCAAACATTTATTCACTCAGTACCTCAGAAAATGCAAACGATTCTACATTCCAGCAAAAACGTTTAACATAATAAATACCTATTAAAAGGTTTAATGTACTTTTTACAGAGTAATTCCAGTGAATACCATCCCCAGAATGCTGAAGTGTAGAGTATACATACATGTCATTATAACGGTATGGCAGGATTTTCTCATCAATTCCATTCAGAAAATAAAAACTGCTACATACCTCAATGCAGATTCATCTGCCCGCTGTCCCCTGATCTGAAGCTTTTACCTCCCTCAGATGGCCGAGAAACAGCAATATGATCTTAACTACTCCGGTTAAAATCATAGTAAAAAACTCTGGTAGATTCTTCTTCAAACTCTGCCAGAGAGGCAATAACACGCTCCGGTGCTATTGTAAAATAACAAACTTTTGATTGAAGTTATAAAAACTAAGTATAATCACCATAGTCCTCTCACACATCCTATCTAGTCGTTGGGTGCAAGAGAATGACTGGGAGTGACGTAGAGGGGAGGAGCTATATGCAGCTCTGCTGGGTGAATCCTCTTGCATTTCCTGTTGGGGAGGAGTTATATCCCAGAAGTAATGATGACCCGTGGACTGATCACACATAACAGAAGAAAAGAAACGTTCATGGATAACCGTTAATAAAAAAATAGCCTCTTAAAGGGACACTCAGGTTAAATGAAATTTTCATGATTCAGATACAGCATGTAATTTTAAACAACTTTCCAATTTACTTTCATTAACAAAATGTGCACAGTCTTTTTATATTTACACTTTATGAGTCACCAGCTCCTACTGAGCATGTGCAAGAACTCACAGACTATACCTATATGCATTTGTGATTGGCTAATTGCTATCACATGGTACAGGGGGAGTGGAAATAGACATAACTTTGAAATTTGTTAGAAAAAAATCTACTACTCATTTGGAATTCAGAGTAAATGCTATTGTATTGTCTTGTTATCTTGCATTTGTTGCTTATGCAAATCTGCTGTGTTTACTGGTCCTTTAACCGTTAAAGAAATAAACCTCTCAAACAAATGTTGTCCACTCTGTCAAAGACAAATGAATACACTAACAAAGTGCCCCGTTAACTGCGCCACCTCATGTCTAATAAAGCGCTCCATTCCATTTACAGTCACTTCAGCCAAATGCCTCCATTTAACATCAGATATCCTTAACAATAAAAAGATATTTATTTTCCAAGCAGTATCCCATAGTCAAAATCTGTCCTATAAATCCTTATAATAAAGGATGTATGTCCTAAATTGGATCCAAGAGAGGAATTAACCTCTTAAGTGCTGCTGTCCTTCAATATACTTATGGGTAAAGTACACTTAACAGCTCTGCTGGGGTACTCTTTGCCTCCTCCTGCTGGCCAGGAGTTGAATATCCCACTAGTAATTGGAATGAAGTTGAGGACTCTCCATGTCTTAGGACAGAAACAAAGATTTTAAGCGAATCTAAGAACCATAGGCCAACATTTCCTATAAAGTGTAAGCTTATATTTTTTGTATGATAACATTATGCTTATTCCAGGCGTTCTTGAAATATCTACAGCACTTGTCCTCTTTCCCCCTCTAATGGATTATTCCATTAATCACCCCCCTCCCCTTCTGTTCAGAAGTTTTTTTTCGGACAATTTACTCCTGAACCCACTTCCCTTCAATTTGACATCACAATCTCTTGTTCTGGAATTTATCTTTCGAGCCTCAGCATTATTAAGCCCCTTAAAGGGACATGAAACCCAACATTTTTCTTTTATATTTCAGACAGTGGTGGGTTTAATAAATTTTAGCAATTGGTTCTCTAACTTTTCTATTACACAAAAAGTTAGGAAATTTGCACTGTGATGTTAGAACCTTAACACTTTCAGCCTCACCGGTTTAACTCCTTAAAAACCGTTGTCTATACTAAATTACAATTGAAATAAACATAATGCAGCAATTTCTTATCCATTGTATACTCTGCTGCTGGTATAACAAGAAATTTGAAACATTAAGCGAAAACCATTTTTATAGCATAATGTCCCTTTAAGGAAGATGGCATCATCCAACCACCGGTTCTTGAGAACCTGGGACATTTTAGGAACTAGTAAGAACTGGCTGAATCCCACCACTGAAGTCAGATAGAGCATACTGTTATAAACAACTTTCCAATTTACTTCCATTATCAAATTTGCTTAATTCTTTTGGTATCCTTTATTGAAGGAGCAGCAAGGCACTACTGAGAGCTACCAGAACACATTGGTAAGCCAAGACATATATGTGCGGCCACCAATCAGCAGTTAGCTCCCAGCTCCTGAGCCTACCTAGCTGTATCTGAATCATAAAATATTTTTTTTTAGGTTTCATGTCCCTTTAATGTAGTTAAAAAAAAACATTCTATCACATCACTTATTTCCTGTCTCTCCTCCAAGGTGCACGTATTTCAGTCATTGGCTTTAAAGTAAATAAGGCTTTGGTAAACTTTGGGGACCCTGCGTTGGGCCCCAATGATTTTCTTTTTGAAAGTCTGAAACAATTCCAGCGAGGTACTGATCATTGCTGAGGGATCGATCCTTTCCACAAAGCAAAATCACTTAAATAGTTTGGTTCAGATGCATAAAATTCTAGTTACTGAATATGTTGTTATAAATATAATTCATTTAACACAACTTAATGAAGAGCTGTGTATTGCTAAAATAATTATGCATAAAGATGAGAGGATTGGGATCTCAAATCTAAATAATTTTATTGCAAAGTACTCTTTGAAAGAATGATAAAGGGACATAAAACATTGCTTTAGAGGGACAATCTAGACCCAATACTTTATTACTTATTGTTTTATACTAGACACGCATCTTACATCTATAAGCTTGTAAGAAGTATATGAAGAATCATTCGGCTAGATTACGAGTTTTTGTCGGTAATGGTGTGCGGTGCTAACGAGCATTTTATTCTCACCGCTCACTTGCAGACAGCGCTGGTATAACGGGTTTTTATAAACCCGGCGTTAGCTGCGGAAAAGAGAGCGGAGAGCAAAATTTAGCTCCACATCTCAACTCAATACCAGCGCTGCTTACGTTAGCGGTAAGATGGCTAAACGTGCTCGTGCACAATTTCCCCATAGGAAAAAATGAGGCTGAGCCGGCTGAAAAAAAACCTAACACCTGCAAAAAAGCAGCGTTCAGCTCCTAACGCAGCCCCATTGTTTCCTATGGGAAAATACATTTTATGTCTACACCTAACACCCTAACATGAACCCCGAGTCTAAACACCCCTAATCTTACACTTATTAACCCCTAATCTGCCGCCCCCAACATCGTCGCCACCTGCATTATATTATTAACCCCTAATCTGCCGCTCCGGACACCGCCGCCACCTACATTATACCTATGAACCCCTAATCTGCTGACCCCAACATCGCCGAACCCTACATTATATTTATTAACCCCTACTCTGCCGCCCCCAACGTCGCCGCAACCTACCTACATTTATTAACCCATAATCTGCCGCCCCCAACGTCGCCGCCACTATAATAAAGTTATTAACCCCTAAACCTAAGTCTAACCCTAACACCCCCCTAATTTAAATATAATTTAAAATAATCTAAATAAAATTACTACAATTAAATAAATTAATCCTATTTAAAACTAAATACTTACCTATAAAATAAACCCTAAGATAGCTACAATATAACTAATAGTTACATTGTATCTGTTTTAGGATTTATTTTTATTTTACAGGCAACTTTGTATTTATTTTAACTAGGTAGAATAGTTATTAAATAGTTATTAACTATTTAATAACTACCTAGCTAAAATAAATACAAAAGTACCTGTAAAATAAAACCTAACCTAAGTGACAATTACACCTAACACTACACTATAATTAAATTAAATCCCTAAACTAAATACAATAAAATAAACTAAAGTACAAAAAAAACCCCACTAAATTACAGAAAATAAAAAAATAATTACAAATGTTTAAACTAATTACACCTAATCTAATCCCCCTAATAAAATAAAAAAGCCCCCAAAATAATAAAAATCCCTACCCTATACTAAATTACAAATAGTCCTTAAAAGGGCTTTTTGCGGGGCATTGCCCCAAAGTAATCAGCTCTTTTACCTGTAAAAAAAATAAATACAATACCCCCCAACATTAAACCCCACCACCCACACACCAAACCCTACTCTAAAACCCACCCAATCCCCCCTTAATAAAACCTAACACTAACCCCTTGAAGATCACCCTACCTTGAGACGTCTTCACCCAACCGGGCAGAAGAGGTCCTCCAGACAGCCAGAAGTCTTCATCCAGAAGGCATCTTCTATCTTCATCCATCTGGAGCGTCGTCCCTTGAATTCCGATTGGTTGATAGGATTCTATCAGCCAATCGGAATTAAGGTAGGAAAAATCCTATAGGCTGATGCAATCAGCCAATAGAATTGAGCTCAAATTCTATTGGCAGATTGGAACAGCCAATAGAATGCAAGCTCAATCCTATTGGCTGATTGGATCAGCCAATAGGATTGAACTTCAATTCTACTGGCTGATTGCATCAGCCAATAGGATTTTTCGTACCTTAATTCCGATTGGCTGATAGAATCCTATCAGCAAATCGGAATTCAAGGGACGCCATCTTGGATGACGTCATTTAAAGGAACCTTCATTCGTCGGGAGTTGTCGAAGAAGAGGATGCTCCGCGTCGGTTGGCTTGAAGATGGAGCCGCTCCGCTCCGGATGGATGAAGATAGAAGATGCCACCTGGATGAAGACTTCTGGCTGTCTGGAGGACCTCTTCTGCCCGGATTGGATGAAGATTTCTGGCCGTCTGGAGGACCACTTCTGCACGGTTAAGTGAAGACGTCTCAAGGTAGGGTGATCTTCAAGGGGTTAGTGTTAGGTTTTATTAAGGGGGGATGATTGAGTGGGTTTTAGAGTAGGGTTAGGTGTGTGGGTGTTGGGTTTTAATGTTGGGGGGTATTGTATTTTTTTTACAGGTAAAAGAGATGATTACTTTAGGGCAATGCCCGGCAAAAGGCCCTTTTAAGGGCTATTTGTAATTTAGTATAGGGTAGGGATTTTTATTATTTTGGGGGGCTTTTTTATTTTATTAGGGGGATTAGATTAGGTGTAATTAGTTTAAAAACATTGTAATTATTTTATTATTTTCTGTAATTAGTGGTTTTTTTCGTACTTTAGTTTATTTAATTTAATTGTAATTAATTGTAGTTAATGTAGGTAATTAATTTAATTATAGTGTAGTGTTAGGTGTAATTGTAACTTAGGTTAGGGTTTATTTTACAGGTAAATTTGTACTTATTTTAGCTAGGTAGTTATTAAAGTGAAGGTCAAGTCTGGCATCTTCCTTATCATTTTTCAATATGTTATCAAAAATAATGATGATGTTCATTCATCAAATTATATATACATACCACTAAAAGTTGTATTTTTAACGTTTTTATTTAGCTCTGTTTCAACTGTATAATCCGCCCGCCATACTGCCGTTATTGATTGACAGTTTTTCTCACCAATCTCTTATTTACCCCCGTGGCGTCCAGCCCCTTTTTTGTTTTGTCACTTACACCTTATGCGCATGCGTTTAAACAAACTGCGCGTCATCATCGGCATGCTCGTTCATGAAATGCGCATGCGTTTTCCGCTCTCACAAATTTTGATATATTGAATCGACAGGGTCCAGAACGATCTAGCGCGTGAGTGACTGACAGACTTGGGTAGAACTGAATGATACAATTTTGTTTATGCATTGCATACATAGTATCGTCGGGTATTGAAACGCATGCGCTATTGAGTTCAAGAGACGCATGCTCATTAAAAAAATAACACAGGTGCACGAGCGTAGTTAGAACCAAAGCAGCGTCATAACAGAAGAATCAGGAAGTATGTTAGGGGCGGAGCTAATCGCGATAACGGAGGTATTTTTAAAAGCTATTTTATTTGAAAAGCATTCGTTATTTATAGATATTAACTCAGCGACTTCAATATTTTAAACATAACTTTTAAAACGGTGTATTGATAATAGCAAAAACTGACCTTCACTTTAAATAGTTAATAACTATTTAATAACTATTGTACCTAGTTAAAATAAATACAAAGTTGCCTGTAAAATAAAAATAAACCCTAAGCTAGATACAATGTAACTATTAGTTATATTGTAGCTAGCTTAGGGTTTATTTTATAGGTAAGTATTTAGTTTTAAATAGGAAAAATGTAGTTAATGATAGTAATTTTATTTAAATTATATTTAAGTTGGGGGGGTAGGGTTAGACTTAGATTTAGAGGTTAATAACTTTGATATAGTGGCGGCGACGTTGGGGGCGGCAGATTAGGGGTTAATAAATGTAGGTAGGTGTCGGCGATTTTAGGGACGGCAGATTAGGGGTTAATAAAAACATAATTTATGCTTACCTGATAAATTTATTTCTCTTGTGGTGTTTCCAATCCACAGATCATCCATTACTTGTGGGATATTCTCCTTCCCAACAGGAAGTTGCAAGAGGATCACCCACAGCAGAGCTGCTATATAGCTCCTCCCCTAACTGCCATATCCAGTCATTCGACCGAAACTAGCCGAGAAAGGAGAAACCATAGGGTGCAGTGGTGACTGTAGTTTAAAATTTAGACCTGCCTTAAAAGGACAGGGCGGGCCGTGGACTGGATACACCACAAGAGAAATAAATTTATCAGGTAAGCATAAATTATGTTTTCTCTTGTTAGGTGTATCCAGTCCACGGATCATCCATTACTTGTGGGATACCAATACCAAAGCTAAAGTACACGGATGAAGGGAGGGACAAGGCAGGTACTTAAACGGAAGGGACCACTGCCTGTAGAACCTTTCTCCCAAAAATAGCCTCCCAAGAAGCAAAAGTATCAAATTTGTAAAATTTTGAAAAGGTATGAAGCGAAGACCAAGTCGCCGCTTTGCAAATCTGTTCAACAGAAGCCTCATTTTTAAAGGCCCAGGTGGAAGCCACAGCTCAAGTAGAATGAGCTGTAATCCTTTCAGGGGGCTGCTGTCCAGCAGTCTCATAGGCTAAGCGTATTACGCTCCGAAGCCAAAAAGAAAGAGAGGTTGCCGAAGCCTTTTGACCTCTCCTCTGTCCAGAGTAAACAACAAACAGGGAAGATGTTTGACGAAAATCTTTAGTCGCTTGTAAGTAAAACTTTAAAGCACGGACTACGTCCAAATTATGTAAAAGACGTTCCTTCTTTGAAGAAGGATTAGGACACAATGATGGAACAACAATCTCTTGATTGATATTCTTGTTGGAAACTACCTTAGGTAAAAACCCTGGTTTTGTACGCAGAACTACTTTATCTGTATGGAAAATCAGATAAGGAGAATCACATTGTAAAGCTGATAACTCAGAGACTCTACGAGCCGAGGAAATAGCCATCAAAAACAGAACTTTCCAAGATAAAAAGTTTGATATCAATGGAATGAAGGGGTTCAAACGGAACTCCTTGAAGAACCTTAAGAACCAAGTTTAAGCTCCATGGAGGAGCAACAGGTTTAAAAACAGGCTCAATTCTAACCAAAGCTTGACAAAATGCCTGGACGTCTGGAACCTCTGCCAGACGCTTGTGCAAAAGGATAGACAGAGCAGAAATCTGTCCCTTTAAAGAACTAGCTGATAATCCTTTATCCAAACCCTCTTGGAGAAAGGACAATATCCTAGGAATCCTAACCTTACTCCATGAGTAATTCTTGGATTCACACCAATGAAGATATCTGCGCCATATCTTATGGTAGATTTTCCTGGTTACAGGCTTTCGTGCCTGTATTAAGGTATCAATGACTGACTCAGAGAAGCCACGCCTTGATAAAATCAAGCGTTCAATCTCCAGGCAGTCAGTCTCAGAGAAATTAGATTTGGATGATTGAAAGGACCTTGTAGTAGAAGGTCTTGTCTCAGAGGCAGAGGCCAAGGTGGAAAGGATGACATGTCCACCAGGTCTGCATACCAGGTCCAGCGTGGCCACGCAGGCGCGATCAAGATCACCGATGCTCTCTCCTGTTTGATTTTGGCAATCAGTCGAGGGAGCAGAGGAAACGGTGGAAACACATAAGCCAGGTTGAAGAACCACGGTGCTGCTAGAGCACCTATCAGCGTCGCTTCTGGGTCCCTGGACCTGGATCCGTAACAAGGAAGCTTGGCGTTCTGGCGAGACGCCATGAGATCCAATTCTGGTGTGCCCCAACGATGAACCAATTGAGCAAACACCTCCGGATGGAGTTCCCACTCCCCCGGATGAAAAGTCTGACGACTTAGAAAATCCGCCTCCCAGTTCTCTACACCTGGGATATGGATCGCTGATAGATGGCAAGAGTGAGTCTCTGCCCAGCGAATTATCTTGGAGACTTCTAACATCGCTAGGGAGCTCCTGGTCCCTCCTTGATGGTTGATGTAAGCCACAGTCGTGATGTTGTCCGACTGAAATCTGATGAACCTCAGGGTTGCTAACTGAGGCCAAGCTAGAAGAGCATTGAATATTGCTCTTAACTCCAGAATATTTATTGGGAGGAGTTTCTCCTCCTGAGTCCACGATCCCTGAGCCTTCAGGGAATTCCAGACTGCACCCCAACCTAGAAGGCTGGCATCTGTTGTTACAATTGTCCAATTTGGCCTGCGAAAGGTCATACCTTTGGACAGATGGACCTGAGATAGCCACCAGAGAAGAGAATCTCTGGTCTCTTGATCCAGATTTAGCAGAGGAGACAAATCTGTGTAATCCCCATTCCACTGACTGAGCATGCATAATTGCAGCGGTCTGAGATGTAGGCGCGCAAATGGCACTATGTCCATCGCCGCTACCATTAAGCCGATCACTTCCATGCACTGAGCCACCGAAGGGCGCGGAATGTAGTGAAGAACACGGCAGGAATTTAGAAGCTTTGATAACCTGGACTCCGTCAGATAAATTTTCATTTCTACAGAATCTATCAGAGTTCCTAGGAAGGAAACCCTCGTGAGGGGTGATAGAGAACTCTTTCCCTCATTCACTTTCCACCCATGCGACCTCAGAAATGCCAACACTATGTCCGTATGAGATTTGGCAATTTGGAAGTTTGACGCCTGTATCAGGATGTCGTCTAGATAAGGGGCCACTGCTATGCCCCGTGGTCTTAGGACCGCCAGAAGAGACCCCAGAACCTTTGTAAAAATTCTTGGGGCTGTAGCTAACCCGAAGGGAAGAGCCACAAACTGGTAATGCCTGTCTAGAAAGGCAAACCTTAGGAACCGATGATGATCTTTGTGAATCGGTATGTGAAGGTAAGCATCCTTCAAATCCACTGTGGTCATGTACTGTCCTTGTTCCATCTGTGGAACTGGATGGATCACTTCCATTATTAGGAGGTCTTGCACACAGCGTAAGAATGCCTCTTTCTTTATCTGGTTTACAGATAATCTCGAAAGGTGAAATCTCCCTTGTGCGGGGGAAGCTTTGAAGTCCAGAAGATATCCCTGAGATATGATCTCCAACGCCCAGGGATCCTGAACATCTCTTGCCCACGCCTGGGCGAAGAGAGAAAGTCTGCCCCCTACTAGATCCGTTGCTGGATAGGGGGCCGTTCCTTCATGCTGTCTTAGAGGCAGCAGCAGGCTTTCTGGCCTGCTTGCCTTTGCTCCAGGCCTGGTTAGATTTCCAGGCCGGCTTGGATTGCGCAAAAGTTCCCTCTTGTTTTGTAGCAGAGGAAGTTGATGCTGCACCTGCCTTGAAGTTTCGAAAGGCACAAAAATTAGACTGTTTGGCCCTTGATTTGGCCCTGTCCTGAGGAAGGGTATGACCCTTACCTCCAGTAATGTCAGCAATAATTTCCTTCAAACCAGGCCCGAATAGGGTCTGCCCCTTGAAAGGAATATTAAGTAATTTAGACTTTGAAGTCACGTCAGCTGACCAAGATTTAAGCCATAGCGCCCTACGCGCATGGATGGCGAATCCAGAATTCTTAGCTGTTAGTTTAGTCAAATGAACAATGGCATCAGAAACAAAAGAATTAGCTAGCTTAAGTGTTCTAAGCTTGTCAAGTATTTCAGTCAATGGAGTAGCTGTCTGAAAGGCCTCTTCCAGAGACTCAAACCAGAACGCCGCAGCAGCAGTGACAGGAGCAATGCATGCAAGGGGCTGCAGGATAAAACCTTGTTGAATAAACATTTTCTTAAGGTAGCCTTCTAATTTTTTATCCATTGGATCTGAAAAAGCACAACTGTCCTCGACAGGGATAGTGGTACGCTTTGCTAAAGTAGAAACTGCTCACTCCACCTTAGGGACCGTCTGCCATAAATCCCGTGTGGTGGAGTCTATTGGAAACATTTTTCTAAAAATAGGAGGGGGGGGGAAATGGCACACCGGGTCTGTCCCACTCCTTAGTAATAATTTCTGTAAACCTTTTAGGTATTGGAAAAACGTCAGTACACACCGGCACCGCATAGTATTTATCCAGTCTACACAATTTCTCTGGCACTGCAATTGTGTCACAGTCATTCAGAGCAGCTAAAACCTCTCCAAGCAACACCCGGAGGTTCTCAAGCTTAAATTTAAAAGTAGACATATCTGAATCAGGTTTCCCCGAGTCAGAGACGTCACCCACAGACTGAAGCTCTTCCTCAGCTTCTGCATATTGTGACGCAGTATCAGACATGGGTCTTAAAACATCTGCGCGCTCTGTATTACGTCTAACCCCAGAGCTATCGCGCTTTCCTCTGAATTCAGGCAGTCTGGCTAATACCGCTGACAGGGTCCTGTAAAGTAATCGCTATGGGCGTCTTTGATGTACTTGGCGCCATTTTAGCGTGAGTCCCTTGAGCGGGAGTTAAAGGGTCCGACACGTGGGGAGAGTTAGTCGGCATAACTTCCCCCTCGTCAGAATCCTCTGGTGATAATTCTTTTAAAGATAACAGCTGATCTTTATTGTTTAAAGTG
This sequence comes from Bombina bombina, assembly GCF_027579735.1. NCBI lineage: Eukaryota > Metazoa > Chordata > Amphibia > Anura > Bombinatoridae > Bombina > Bombina bombina. The sequence goes on from NC_069506.1 coordinate 342,524,129, forward strand.
AAATCAATACATTTAGTACACATTCTCCTATGGGGTTCCACCATGGCTTTTAAACATAATGAACAATGAGTTTCCTCTATGTCAGACATGATTATACAGACTAGCAATGAGACTAGCAAGCTTGGAAAACACTTTAAATCAAGTTAACAAGCATTATAAAAAAACGTTACTGTGCCTTTAAGAGAAACAAATTTTGCCAAAATTTGAAATAACAGTGAAAAAAGGCAGTTAAACTAACAAATTTTTTACAGTGTATGTAACAAGTTAGCAGAGCATTGCACCCACTTGCAAATGGATGATTAACCCCTTAATACAAAAAACAGATTAACAAAACGAAAAATATGTTTTTTAAACAGTCATAACAACTGCCACAGCTCCTACTTTTGAAGCCTTTTGAGCCCTTCAGAGATGTCCTATAGCATGCAGGGGGGGACTGCTGAGGGAAGCTGAATGTCACAGTTTGTAATTTTAACTGCACCAACTGTAACTTTTATACTATAACAGTGGAAAGCCTCAGGAAACTGTTTCTAGGCAAAAATAAAGCCAGCCATGTGGAAAAAACTAGGCCCCAATAAGTTTTATCACCAAAGCATATATAAAAACGATTAAACATGCCAGCAAACGTTTTATATTGCACATTAATCAGAGTATATACCTCTGATAGCAAGCCTGATACTAGTCGCTATTAAATCACTGTATTTAGGCTTTAACTTACATTAATCTGGTATCAGCAGCATTTTCTAGCAAATTCCATCCCTAGAAAAACTTAACTGCATATACCTTATTGCAGGATACCCTGCACGCCATTCTCCCTCTGAAGTTACCTCACTCCTCAGACATATGTGAGAATAGCAGTGGATCTTAGAAAAACGCAGGCAGATTCTTCTTCTAAATGCTGCCTGAGAAAAAATAGTACACTCCGGTACCATTTAAAAACAATAAACTTTTGATTGAAGAAAAAAATAAATATATTTTACCACTTTCCTCTTACTACCTCCAGCTATGTTGAGAGCTTGCAAGAGAATGACTGGGTATGGCAGTTAGGGGAGGAGCTATATAGCAGCTCTGCTGTGGGTGATCCTCTTGCAACTTCCTGTTGGGAAGGAGAATATCCCACAAGTAATGGATGATCCGTGGACTGGATACACCTAACAAGAGACATGTAACCAATGTTTGCGAGGCGGGAGTGCGGTGGTTTAGGGGTTAATATAATTATTAAAGTGGCGGCGATGTCCGGTCAGCAGATTAGGGGTTAAAATTTTTAGTTAAGTGTTTGCGATGTGGGGGGGCCTCGGTTTAGGGGTTAATAGGTAGTTTATGGATGTTAGTGTACTTTTTAGCACTTTAGCTAAGAGTTTTATACTACGGCGTTAGCCCATAAAACTCTTAACTACTGTCTTTTAAATGCGGTAGGAGTCTTGACAGGAGAGACTGTACCGCTCACTTTTTCCAAGACTCGTAATACCAGCGTTAGGAAAATCCCATTGAAAAGATAGGATACGCAATTGACGTAAGTTTATTTGTCATATGCTCGAGTCGCAGAAAAAACAGAATTTATGCTTACCTGATAAATTACTTTCTCCAACGGTGTGTCCGGTCCACGGCGTCATCCTTACTTGTGGGATATTCTCTTCCCCAACAGGAAATGGCAAAGAGTCCCAGCAAAGCTGGTCACATGATCCCTCCTAGGCTCCGCCTACCCCAGTCATTCGACCGACGGACAGGAGGAAATATGCATAGGAGAAACCATATGATACCGTGGTGACTGTAGTTAGAAAAAATAATTCATCAGACCTGATTAATAAAACCAGGGCGGGCCGTGGACCGGACACACCGTTGGAGAAAGTAATTTATCAGGTAAGCATAAATTCTGTTTTCTCCAACATAGGTGTGTCCGGTCCACGGTGTCATCCTTACTTGTGGGAACCAATACCAAAGCTTTAGGACACGGATGAAGGGAGGGAGCAAATCAGGTCACCTAAACGGAAGGCACCACAGCTTGCAAAACCTTTCTCCCAAAAATAGCCTCCGAAGAAGCAAAAGTATCAAATTTGTAAAATTTGGCAAAAGTGTGCAGAGAAGACCAAGTCGCTGCCTTACATATCTGGTCAACAGAAGCCTCGTTCTTGAAGGCCCATGTGGAAGCCACAGCCCTAGTGGAGTGAGCTGTGATTCTTTCAGGAGGCTGCCGTCCGGCAGTCTCATAAGCCAATCGGATAATGATTTTAAGCCAAAAGGAAAGAGAGGTAGAAGTTGCTTTTTGACCTCTCCTTTTACCAGAATAAACAACAAACAAAGAAGATATTTGTCTGAAATCTTTAGTAGCCTCTAAATAGAATTTTAGAGCACGGACTACGTCCAAATTGTGTAACAAACGTTCCTTCTTTGAAACTGGATTCGGACACAAAGAAGGTACAACTATCTCCTGGTTAATATTTTTGTTGGAAACAACTTTCGGAAGAAAACCAGGCTTAGTACGCAAAACCACCTTATCTGCATGGAACACCAGATAAGGCGGAGAACTCTGAAACTCTTCTAGCAGAAGAAATTGCAACCAAAAACAAGACTTTCCAAGATAATAACTTAATATCTACGGAATGTAAGGGTTCAAACGGAACCCCTTGAAGAACTGAAAGAACTAGATTTAGACTCCAGGGAGGAGTCAAAGGTCTGTAAACAGGCTTGATCCTAACCAGAGCCTGCACAAATGCTTGAACATCTGGCACAGCTGCCAGTCTTTTGTGAAGTAAAACAGATAAAGCAGAGATCTGTCCCTTCAGAGAACTAGCAGATAATCCTTTCTCCAAACCTTCTTGTAGAAAGGAAAGAATCTTAGGAATTTTTATCTTGTTCCAAGGGAATCCTTTAGATTCACACCAATAGATATATTTTTTCCATATTTTATGGTAAATTTTTCTAGTTACAGGCTTTCTAGCCTGAATCAGAGTATTTATTACAGAATCTGAAAACCCACGCTTTGATAAAATTAAGCGTTCAATCTCCAAGCCGTCAGTTGGAGGGAAGCCAGATTCGGATGTTCGAATGGACCTTGAACAAGAAGGTCCTGTCTCAAAGGTAGCTTCCATGGTGGAGCCGATGACATATTCACCAGGTCTGCATACCAAGTCCTGCGTGGCCACGCAGGAGCTATCAAGATTACCGAAGCCCTCTCCTGATTGATCCTGGCTACCAACCTGGGAATGAGAGGAAATGGTGGGAACACATAAGCTAGGTTGAAGATCCAAGGCGCTACTAGTGCATCCACTAGAGTCGCCTTGGGATCCCTGGATCTGGACCCGTAGCAAGGAACCTTGAAGTTCTGACGAGACGCCATCAGATCCATGTCTGGAATGCCCCATAATTGAGTTATTTGGGCAAAGATTTCCGGATGGAGTTCCCACTCCCCCGGATGGAAAGTCTGACGACTCAGAAAATCCGCTTCCCAATTTTCCACTCCTGGGATGTGGATTGCAGACAAGTGGCAGGAGTGATCCTCCGCCCATTGAATTATTTTGGTCACTTCTTCCATCTCCAGAGAACTCCTTGTTCCCCCCTGATGATTGATATATGCAACAGTCGTCATGTTGTCTGATTGAAACCGTATGAATTTGGCCTTTGCTAGTTGAGGCCAAGCTTTGAGAGCATTGAATATCGCTCTTAGTTCCAGAATGTTTATCGGGAGAAGAGATTCTTCCCGAGACCATAGGCCCTGAGCTTTCAGGGGTTCCCAGACCGCGCCCCAGCCCACCAGACTGGCGTCGGTCGTGACAATGACCCACTCTGGTCTGCGGAAGCTCATTCCCTGTGACAGATTGTCCAGGGTCAGCCACCAACGGAGTGAATCTCTGGTCTTTTGATCTACTTGAATCGTCGGAGACAAGTCTGTATAATCCCCATTCCACTGTCTGAGCATGCACAGTTGTAATGGTCTTAGATGAATTCGTGCAAAAGGAACTATGTCCATTGCTGCAACCATCAATCCTATTACTTCCATGCACTGCGCTATGGAAGGACGAAGAACGGAATGAAGTACTTGACAAGAGCTTAGAATTTTTGATTTTCTGACCTCTGTCAGAAAAATCCTCATTTCTAAGGAATCTATTATTGTTCCCAAGAAGGGAACTCTTGTTGACGGGGACAGAGAACTTTTTTCTTTGTTCACCTTCCAACCGTGAGATCTGAGAAAGGCTAGGACGATGTCCGTATGAGCCTTTGCTTTTGACAGAGACGACGCTTGAATCAGGATGTCGTCCAAGTAAGGTACTACTGCAATGCCCCTTGGTCTTAGAACCGCTAGAAGGGACCCTAGTACCTTTGTGAAAATTCTCGGAGCAGTGGCTAATCCGAATGGAAGTGCCACAAACTGGTAATGCTTGTCCAGAAAAGTGAACCTTAGGAACTGATGATGTTCCTTGTGGATAGGAACATGTAGGTACGCATCCTTTAAATCCACGGTGGTCATAAATTGACCTTCCTGGATGGTGGGAAGGATCGTTCGAATGGTTTCCATTTTGAACGATGGAACCCTGAGAAATTTGTTTAGGATCTTGAGATCTAAAATTGGTCTGAATGTTCCCTCTTTTTTGGGAACTATGAACAGGTTGGAATAAAACCCCATCCCTTGTTCTCTTATTGGAACTGGATGAATTACTCCCATCTTTAACAGGTCTTCTACACAATGTAAGAATGCCTGTCTTTTTATTTGGTTTGAAGATAATTGAGACCTGTGGAAGCTTCCCCTTGGGGGTAGTTCCTTGAATTCCAGGAGATAACCTTGAGAAACTATTTCTAGTGCCCAAGGATCCTGAACATCTCTTGCCCAAGCCTGAGCAAAGAGAGAAAGTCTGCCCCCCACCAGATCCGGTCCCGGATCGGGGGCCATCCCTTCATGCTGTTTTGGTAGCAGTGGCAGGCTTCTTGGCCTGCTTACCCTTGTTCCAGCCTTGCATCGGTCTCCAGGCTGGTTTGGGTTGTGAAGTATTACCCTCTTGCTTAGAGGATGTAGAGTTAGAGGCTGGTCCGTTTCTGCGAAAGGGACGAAAATTAGGCTTATTTTTAGCCTTAAAAGACCTATCCTGAGGGAGGGCGTGGCCCTTTCCCCCGGTGATGTCTGAAATAATCTCTTTCAAATCAGGTCCAAACAGTGTTTTACCCTTGAAAGGGATGTTAAGCAATTTTGTCTTGGAAGACACATCCGCTGACCAAGACTTTAGCCAAAGCGCTCTGCGCGCCACGATAGCAAACCCTGAATTTTTCGCTGCTAATCTAGCTAATTGCAAAGCGGCATCTAAAATAAAAGAGTTAGCCAATTTAAGTGCTTGAACTCTGTCCATAACCTCCTCATACGAAGATTCTTTATTGAGCGACTTTTCTAGTTCCTCGAACCAGGAACACGCTGCCGTAGTGACAGGAACAATGCATGAAATCGATTGTAGAAGGTAACCTTGCTGTCCAGCAGTCTCATAAGCTAAACGTATTATGCTACGAAGCCAAAAAGAGAGAGAGGTAGCAGAAGCTTTTTGACCTCTCCTCTGACCAGAGTAAACGACAAACAGGGAAGACGTTTGTCGAAAATCTTTAGTTGCCTGTAAATAAAATTTTAGGGCACGAACTACATCCAGATTGTGCAGAATATTTATCCAACCTACACATTTTCTCTGGTATTGCAACTGTGTTACAATAATTCAGAGCCGCTAACACCTCCCCTAGTAATACACAGAGGTTTTCCAGCTTAAATTTAAAATTTGAAATATCTGAATCCAATCTGTTTGGATCAGAACCGTCAGCCGCAGAATGAAGCTCTCCGTCCTCATGTTCTGCAAGTTGTGACGCAGTATCTGACATGGCCCTAACATTATCAGCGCACTCTGTTCTCACCCCAGAGTGATCACGCTTACCTCTTAGTTCTGGTAATTTAGCCAAAACTTCAGTCATAACAGTAGCCATATCCTGTAATGTGATTTGTAATGGCCGCCCAGATGTACTCGGCGCCACAATATCACGCACCTCCCGAGCGGGAGATGCAGGTACTGACACGTGAGGCGAGTTAGTCGGCATAACTCTCCCCTCGTTGTTTGGTGAAATGTGTTCAATTTGTACAGATTGACTTTTATTTAAAGTAGCATCAATGCAGTTAGTACATAAATTTCTATTGGGCTCCACTTTGGCATTAGCACATATAGCACAGATGTCTTCCTCTGAATCAGACATGTTTAAAACACTAGCAAATAAACTAGCAACTTGGAAATACTTTTCAAGTAATTTACTATAATATGAAAATGTACTGTGCCTATAAGAAGCACAGAAAGAGTTATGACAGTTGAAAGTTAATAAACTGAAAGGTTATAGCATCAAATCTTTGTAAAAAACACAATTTTAGCAAAGGCTTGTTCCCATTAGCAAAGGATAACTAACCCTGATAGCAGAAAAAAAGTTACAGAAATAAATGTTTTTTATCACAGTCAACTACAATCTCACAGCTCTGCTGTGAGTGATTACCTCCCTTAAAACAAGTTTTGAAGACCCCTGAGTTCTGTAGAGATGAACCGGATCATGCAGGAAATACAATGAGCTTCTGACTGAATTTTTTGATGCGTAGCAAAAGCGCCAAAAAAGGCCCCTCCCCCTCACACACAACAGTGAGAGAGATCAGTAAACTGTCATAAATTAAATAAAACAACTGCCAAGTGGAAAAAAATAGTGCCCAAAATATTTTATTCACCCAGTACCTCAGAAAATGAAACGATTTTACATGCCAGCAAAAAACGTTTAACATAAATTAAGTGTTATTAAAAAGCCTGTTGCTAGTCCCTGCAAATTAGGCTAAAGTCTTATGCACACAGTATAATTCCAGTGAAGAGCCATTCCCCGGAATACTGAAGTGTAAAATATACATACATGACAGCCTGATACCAGTTGCTGCTACTGCATTTAAGGCTGAGTTTACATTATATCGGTATGGCAGAATTTTCTCATCAATTCCATTGTCAGAAAATAATAAGCTGCTACATACCTCTTTGCAGATTAATCTGCCCGCTGTCCCCTGATCTGAAGTTTACCTCTCCTCAGATGGCCGAGAAACAGCAATATGATCTTAACTACGCCGGCTAAAATCATAGTAAAAACTCAGGTAGATTCTTCTTCAAATTCTACCAGAGAAGGAATAACACACTCCGGTGCTATTAAAAAATAACAAACTTTTGATTGAAGGTATAAAACTAAGTATAATCACCATAGTCCTCTCACACATCCTATCTAGTCGTTGGGTGCAAGAGAATGACTGGAGGTGACGTAGAGGGGAGGAGCTATGTAGCAGCTCTGCTGGGTGAATCCTCTTGCACTTCCTGTTGGGGAGGAGTAATATCCCAGAAGTAATGATGACCCGTGGACTGATCACACTTAACAGGAGAAAAAACGTTTTAAAATAAAACCGTTACTGTCACTTTAAATTTCAAACTGAACACACTTTATTACTGAATATGTGAAAAAGTATGAAGGAATTGTTCAAAATTCACCAAAATTTCACCACAGTATCTTAAAGCCTTAAAAGTATTGCACACCAAATTTCAAAGATTTAACCCTTAAATTAACGGAACCGGAGCCGTTTTTACATTTAACCCCTATACAGTCCCAGCTATCTGCTTTGCTGAGACCCAACCAAGCCCAGAGGGGAATACGATACCAAATGACGCCTTCTATAAGCTTTTTCAGTGGTTCTTAGCTCCTCACACATGCATCTGCATGCCTTGCTCTCCAAAAACAACTGCGCATTAGTGGCGCGAAAATGAGGCTCTGCCTATAACTAGAAAAGGCCCCCATCTGAAAAAGTTGTCCAATACAGTGCCTGCCGTTTTTCTAAACAATCCCCAAGATTATAATAACTATTAAGAGTTATAATCTGCAAAATATGCTTAGCAAAGTAATCGTTTTAGCCCAGAAAAATGTCTACCAGTTTTTTAAGCCCTTATGAAGCCCTTTATTCTTTTACTTAATCTAAGAAAATGGCTTACCGGTCCCCATAAGGGGAAATGACAGCCTTCCAGCATTACATAGTCTTGTTAGAAATGTGGCCAGTCATACCTCAAGCAGAAAAGTCTGCCAACTGTTTCCCCCAACTGAAGTTACTTCATCTCAACAGTCCTGTGTGGAAACAGCAATCGATTTTAGTAACGTTTGCTAAAATCATCTTCCTCTTACAAACAGAAATCTTCTTCTCTTTCTGTTTCAGAGTAAATAGTACATACCAGCACTATTTTAAAATAACAAACACTTGATTGAAGAATAAAAACTACATTTAAACACCAAAAAACTCTTAACCATCTCCGTGGAGATGTTGCCTGTGCAACGGCAAAGAGAATGACTGGGGTAGGCGGAGCCTAGGAGGGATCATGTGACCAGCTTTGCTGGGACTCTTTGCCATTTCCTGTTGGGGAAGAGAATATCCCACAAGTAAGGATGACGCCGTGGACCGGACACACCTATGTTGGAGAAAAAGTGAGTGGTACACCTGTACCTGCCAGACTCGTAATACCAGAGGGTGTTAAAAAGCAGCGTTGGGACCTCTCAACGCTGCTTTTTAACCCCAACGCAAGACTCGTAATCTAGGCGACTGTTTGTTAGCAGCTGAAAATGCCAAGCTCCGCCTACAGTTTTCTTCTTGCCCAGTGAGCTGTTTTCTTGCATGACAGTTTAGCAGTGCATGGTTAATATTTTCCACGTAGCTATTTGAAATTGCACAAATTAGCGTGTGTGTGTAGGAAAAACTTATTCACAAGTCGATCCTGATTGGAGAAACTTAACATAGCAAAGTATACATACAATAGGTGGGCGGAGCTTGGCTGCCATTTTCAGCTCCTAACAAATGATGAATATTTAAATGTTTCATGTACTTCTTACAAGCTTATAGATGTGGGACCAGTTGCAGGATGCTTCTCTGCTATGTAACAATAAGCTATAAAATTATGTATTGGGGCTAGACTGTCCCTTTAAGAAATAATATACAAAATAAAGTGTATATATATATATATATATATATATATATATATTTATATATAAACTTCAAAGAAAAAAGAGGCACTCCAGGACTTATGAACATAATTTTATAAATTTTTCTTCAATAAAGATTTAGTCAACGTTTCGGTCCTCACAGGGACCTTTTTCCAAGACTGTTTTCGTGGTGATGAATGTTCAGCAGAAACAGAAACTTGGAACCCAGAACTACGTATATATAAGAAAAAGATGCCAATAAAACACCAAAAATAATTATCAATAGCACATTTTACAAACGCTGGTTTAAATAAATATCAATTAAATATCATAAATACAATGGTTGTAATTGCTGTCAACTGTCTTTCAGTTGAGGATGTATTTGCAATATATATTTATTTTAGGGTATGTGGGGGTTATGCACACACACTTATATGCATGTTTATGTGTATACACACAACACACATTAAAAGACAATTTCATTTGTGAGTCACTGCTGAGCCCCACCTTCCAGTAGAGGTGGTATTTGTAATTTTTATTTTGAGCTGTGGAGATTAATACAAAAAACTGTAGGGTGTGTAGGGTGGAGCAATGCAATAAAATATTATATATTATATATAGTTCCCACATCTCTTGAACATGCATTAGTCACACCTATCCTCAAAAAAACTTCTCTCGATCCAACCTCCCAATCCAATTACCACCCTATTTCCCTACTCCTTCTTGCCTCAAAGCTTCTTGAAAAACTAGTATATGCACGTCTATCCCATTTCCTTACATTAAACTCCCTCCTTGATCCACCGCAATCTGGATTTCGCCCCCTTCACTCAACAGAGACAGCAATTGTTAAGTTTACCAGCGATCCAAAGGCCACTTCTCTCTACTTATCCTCCTTGATCTGTCTGCTGCCTTTGATACTGTCGCCCACCCTCTTTTGCTCCATACCCTCCAATCCTTTGGCATCTGCGACACGGCTCTCTCTCCCTTTAGTGTAGCCTTCTCTGGGGCATCCTCTGCCCCGTTACCTCTTTCTGTTTGGGTACCGCAAGGCTCTGTCCTCGGTCCCCTTTTCTTCTCAATCTACACGTCATCATTAGGTTCCTTAATAAAGTCCCACAGGTTTCACTATCATCTGTATGCCGAACGATACCCAAATCTACCTCTCTGCCCCAGAACTATCTCCTTCCTTGCTAACCCATGTCACTAACTGTCTCTCTCATATCTCATCTTGGATGTCCTCTCAGTACCTCAAGCTAAACCGCTCCAAAACTGAGCTCCCTATTTCCCCCCCTTATTCCAAAATCTCCACACCCCATGTCTCTATAATTGTTGATAACTCCATCATTACCCCAACCTCAAATGCCCGATGTCTTGGGGTCACACTTGACTCAGATCTTTCTTTCACTCCTCACATTCAGTACTTGGCTAAAACCTGCCGCTTCCACCTTAAAAACATTGCTAAAATCAGACATTTCCTTACACAAGACACAACTAAGATTTTAATCCACTCTCTCATCCTTTCCCGCCTCGACTACTGCAACTCTATCCTCTCTGGTCTCCCTAGCTACTGACTAGCTCCTTTACAATCCATAATGAATGCCTCTGCCAGGTTCATCTTCCTTGCACATCGCTCTTCATCTGCTGCACCTCTCTGCCAATTCCTTCACTGGCTTCCTCTTGCCTCCAGGATTAAACACAAAATTCTCACTCTGACTTATAAAGCCCTCAATTGCATTGCTCCCCCCTACATCTCAGACCTTGTCTCCAAATACTCTCCCTCCCGACCCCTTCGCTCCGCTCATTATCTCCTACTCTCCTCCTCTCTTGTTACCTCCTCACATTCCCGTTTACAAGATTTCTCCAGACTGGCTCCCATCTTATGGAACTCGCTGCCTCGCTCCATAAGACTCTCCCCTAGTTTTAAAATTCAGGGACGCATACAACCTACATTAACTTTCCTATCTCCACTGCTATCCCCTTAAACCCCATAGCAAGTAAGCCTATGGGCCCAGCTGTTTGTAGTCCACCTTCATAAGAGCCAACTACATCAGTGCAACTCTCGGCAGAACCCTCTACATATTTGATCCCTGTAATTGTTTTCATATACCACCCATGTTCATAGCGCTGCGGAACCTGTTGGCGCTTTACAAATACCTAATAACAATAATATATATATCAAAATGAGTTCATATGGAAGTCATTGCTTTGCACTACTTTATAGTAGTGAAATTTGTCATCTTTATTTTTGTCTATGGGGATTGTTAAAAAAAATAAAAATAACCATAGCAGTGACTTCTATACACATACACATTTATATAATATTGTAAGATGGGAGGCAATAAATATATAATTTTAAATGAATAGCTGATAAGCAATATTTATTTAAATATTTAAAAATGTTTATTTTGCTTATGTATTCTTTATTTATACCTGCTTTTAAATGAGATAAAATACAAAATTTGTCAGATATTGCGCTTGAGTTAAGACCAAAGGGCCTGATATTCAAAAGCTCGCTGCTCAGACGAGAAGATCTAAGACATCTCGTAAGTATTGAGAGGTCCCTAAAAAAATGTTAGAAACAGAAATTATAATGTGAAAGATATTTATCTTGCTATGCAGGGTTCTTTATGTGAACGAGAGACGCCTACATTACAATATAAGGTCTTGCTTGATTTCTCTCTATGTTGGCGAGTTTTTGAATATCAGACCCCTAGACTGCGTGCGCTTGTTAGCACACACCCACTTCCCGTACAGATCTCAGCCTCATTGCAGGGCTGTTACCAGAAGATATTGAGCCTTCTACCAAATAAAAATAAATAGGTAATAAACTGAATAAAATACACAAATGTTGGGGAGACTTCCGGGCGGCGGCCATGCTTGGACGCAAAATTTTGAGCTGCTCCAGTCATCCTGCTACATCAAGCTAATATCTCGATTTGGGATCTACATCTGCCTGCTTTCAAAATCCGGAGCTTTTTTCCTGAGGTTTAGGCCTCAACATAAACCCCCCCAGTGATTTTCCTATCGGACTTCACTGCTGAGCAGTGCCGTAAGTGCGCTGATTTATAACAATCTCAGATACCTGCACAAAGCTAGTCTTAGAGGTTTACAATGAAGACTGCTACATATATTTTGACTGAATTTAACCGTTTGCTCGATGGCTACAGAGTTAAATTCGAGGAGACGTTACAAATGACGCCTAACCCTTTTCGTGCTTGCCCCTCTGTAAAATGTCTCCAAGCGGAGCCCGTTTGTTTGGAAGAGGAGAGAGACGGAGCTTCTTATCCCCAGTGCATACTACCCGTTACTGGACAGTCCTGTCCACCCGTGGATGCGATCTGCAATACCAGGGATAATATAGCGCAGAGGGAGACTCACGGCGGCTCTATAATCAAGGGTGGCTCTGCTCATACAGTAGGGTCACAAGCTATAAAGCTAGCAACAAATGGGACTGCAGCCAACGTCTCTACCAGACTAAAGATAAATAACTGGCTGCTAACACTCACACTACCTGAACCGGAGGACCCATTCCCAAGGTGTGACTTTGTCGCGACTTTTCCAGTTTCTCCGCAGCTGTCTTCCGCCTCCTTGCGCACGGAGGTGCCGAATGTGAGCCGGGATGAAGGTACTGTCTCTACGTCTCCCACGCTGCTCTGTCTTGGGTTAGACACCGCAGAACCGGCTCCTAACATAACCTTGCCATCAGTTAAAATCCCCCTATTTATCAGGGAACTGAGCTGTATAGGGGATATCTGGTGCCGGAGATCTGCCCAGCTGGACCGCATTGGAGTGGGCTAATGGTATCATATACTCTCCCATTTGTCCTAGTGCAATTACCTTGGACATCCCAGTGGGAAAAAATGAAGTTGTGGGCACCATGTTACAGGGCGATATTATTACACCCCTGCCTTCCTATACCTATGCTAACAATTTTCCTGTAGAATCTAATGCAACTCTATATCAAATTGTAAACCACTGTAAAGAATAATCTATATCGATGTTAAGTAAAAGCGAGACCCACCAGGGATATCTTAGACTTAAATAAGTTACCTAAGTTCATCTGCTAGTGTTAATATGTATATTTAACGGCCATAAGAAATGTTCACTTTCCTCATATATATGTCCAGACATAGAGGCTATAAAGCAGTGTGTTTTCAACTGGTTCATTCACATAATACTCCCTTAGTAGGGTCTTCTATGTTACTATTGAGATATTGCTAATTTCCCTGTCTCTGCAGCACCGCATCCAGGGGGGTATGGGACTCTCTGATTCTCTAAAGTTTGTTATAGGCACAAAATATATTTTTATACACTATGTTACCAGGTTATATTATCGCGCCTTTGCCTTTCTAGGGCTATGTGTCCATTCTATTTATAGAACCTAATTTGCCTATATAATTAACTTGTCAGAAATGTAGGTATGTAATGTATCAGTTAGCTGAGATGCCATCCCCTACTCGAAAACCCCTCATTTACCACTAACAAGAAGGGAATGTAAATGTTAACTTATATGCATAATAGAAACCGCAGTTCTCACACTGTGTATAGTGCAGGTATCCGTGTTAAACCTGAACCTTAAGACGTTGGACTTTGCTTAAGACATGACCATACCATTATTTATATTTCCTACGGTTGTAGTTTATTATACTTTAGACCTAGTCTATATTAAAGTTCAGGATGTTAAATCTTATTTACAGGCCCAAAAGTAGCCTAACACCCTCAAACACCTCCAGCAAGTGTCATCCCCATTAGAAATGAAAGCCCCAAAGTGTCTTTTATACGGTGGAGGAGATATAAAAAGGAGGTTCTACGGATAACGGCCATGGAGTATTAGAACTCATGTCTCAGTTTTTATTCTGTCATTATATATATTTCCGACACTGCTGGGAAAGTCTGTAAAATCTGAGATGTGACTCCCTTATGTACTTTGACCTTAATTGCTGAAAAACTGTTTTTGTATCAACCTCAATAAAATACAATTTTGAGAAATAAAAATACACATATGTTGATATAGTGTGTGTTTATCATGTTATGCAGTTTAGAGCCAATAAGATACATTTTATCAAAATGTTTTATGCCCCTTTACTAACATCTCAATAAACATACTACAAAAGAGCCACTGGGGGCACTATTGCTTAGAAATAGACTTTACAACAAATGGAAACGCAGCATTTGAAAACAAATCTCTGTGTTTCAGTACAAATATAACCCTTTGGCAACGTATTGTAGGCTTTCTGCTGCAGCTCACTCACAGCTAATAGATTAAAGTAGTCATCTATATTTTCCAATTATACCCATTGATCTGGACCACTGTGTACTGAAATGTATGCACAACAATGATTAACTAAAGCTCTGCACTGATTGATGTATGTAGTCTGGCTGTATCTGTCTCACCAATATGATACTAAACTGCTGGATAACACTGAACTGAGATTGATACAACTAGAACAAATTATTTTAGGAATAGAAAAATGTATCACAACAGATGGTAAAGGGATAGATAGATAGATAGATAGATAGATAGATAGATAGAGGGGGAGATAGATAGATAGATAGATAGATAGATAGAGGGGGAGAGATAGATAGATAGATAGATAGAGGGGGAGAGATAGAAAGATGATAGATAGAGGGGGGAGAGATAGATAGATGATTGATAGAGGAGGGGAGAGATAGAAAGATGATAGATAGATAGATAGATAGATAGATAGATAGATAGATAGATAGAGGGGGAGAGATAGATAGATAGATAGATAGAGGGGGAGAGATAGATAGATGATAGATAAATAGATAGATAGATGATAGATAGAGGAGGGGAGAGATAGAAAGATGATAGATAGATAGATAGATAGATAGATAGATGATAGATAGAGGAGGGGAGAGATAGAAAGATGATAGATAGAGGGGGGAGAGATAGATAGATGATTGATAGAGGAGGGGAGAGATAGAAAGATGATAGATAGATAGATAGATAGATAGAT